>NW_001857140.1:0-904 GCF_000209125.1 Entamoeba dispar SAW760
AAAGATATTAAATAATTTTTTAATAGTCTTTAATAAAAATAATCATTCATATCTCAAAAAATGTCAACGAAAGTATAAAAATTTATAAGGTAAAAGTTGTTCAGAATTGAATTCTAAACAACTCTTTATTTAATGATGTTGTAATGATAAATTGAACGATTTTATTCATCTTTTTAACGTTTGAATTGAAATAGTTTAAATAATAAAATAATATAGTTTTTTAATAGAAAAGATTTTTTGAAAAATGTTGATTTAAAAATAAATAACTTATACTTCATAAAATCTTGATTTAAAAAATGTTATTTCTACAATGAATAACAAAAAATAATCTATAAATAGAACACTATTATTTTAATAATTATTAATATCTCAAATGTACTGCGTCAAGAATTAATAATAACTATAACAATTACTAGTACACTAAAAGTTATTTGATATTTATTACTTTTTATAGAAAATGATTTAATTATCAATAATTAATAAATTATGTTAGAATGAATTGTTAAAAATTATTTTATCTATACTGCGTCAAGAATTAATAATAACTATAACAATTACTAGTACACTAAAAGTTATTTGATATTTATTACTTTTTATAGAAAATGATTTAATTATCAATAATTAATAAATTATGTTAGAATGAATTGTTAAAAATTATTTTATCTATACTGCGTCAAGAATTAATAATAACTATAACAATTACTAGTACACTAAAAGTTATTTGATATTTATTACTTTTTATAGAAAATGATTTAATTATCAATAATTAATAAATTATGTTAGAATGAATTGTTAAAAATTATTTTATCTATACTGCGTCAAGAATTAATAATAACTATAACAATTACTAGTACACTAAAAGTTATTTGATATTTTTACTTTTTATAGAAAATGATTTAATTAT
>NW_001857139.1:0-851 GCF_000209125.1 Entamoeba dispar SAW760
CCTTTAATATAGAAAGGAAGTGGTATAAAAGTCTAATAGATTATAGAAAGTGGTATAAAAATCTAATAGATTATAGAAAGTAGTATATAAGTCTAATAGATTATAGAAAGTAGTATAAGAAAGTAAGAAAATATAGGAAGGTAGTATAAGACTCTAATAGAATATAGAAAGTGGTATAAGACTCTAATAGAAACATACTAGATGATACAAAAATATAGAATATAGACAAGTATAAATATATAGAGAATAAAGATAAAGAGTAAGTGTGGTAGGATATGAACATAATAACATATCTAGTATAAGTAGTATACATAAAATAGATAAGTAGAGGAAAAGTATAAAGGATATAGTTATAGTAGTTATAGAATAAAACATATAGAAAAGATATAAAGTATAAAGTATAAGGTATAAGATATAAGATATAAGGTATAAAGTATAAGGTATAAAGTATAAGTTATAAGAGTATAGTATAGTATAGTATAGGTGGAAGTATAGTAGGAATATACTATTAAAAGATGCAAGAGGTGGGGTTTGAACCCACGCCTCCGAAGAGATCCGTACCTGAAACGGACGCCTTGGACCACTCGGCCACTCTTGCTATTACCTTGAAGGAAATAGAAAGTAGAAAAACAAGAATAGTAATAAACATGATAGAATAGTAATAAACATGATAGAATAGTAAGGTGAATAGTCATATAGAATAATAAATAGATAGAATAGGAAGTAGTTTTGTCATATAGAATAATAAATAGATAGAATAGTAAAGTGAATAGTCATATAGAATAAACATATAAAAGATAAAATAAATATATATGATAGAAATGGGTAGATATATAGATAGAGTATAAAAT
>NW_001857138.1:0-485 GCF_000209125.1 Entamoeba dispar SAW760
TTTTTGTTTTTATATAGAGAGTTTTTTTTTAAATAAAGGAATAAAGGAGTAAAGGAATATAGAAATATAGAAATATAGAAGTAAAGGAATATAGAAATAAATACATACATAGATATATAAATAAAGATATATATAAATAAATAAATAAAGAAATATATATATATATATAAATAAAGAAATATATATATAATAGAATATAAAGGTTATAGAAGTGGAAAGGGATTAAAGTAAAGTAATCTAGTCAATAAAAAGACGAGCTTGGCAGGGATCGAACCTGCAATCCCCAGATTCGTAGTCTGATGCGTTTCCATTGCGCCACAAGCCCTATAACATTCATAAAATACTGGGAAGATAAAAAAAGGGATATATAAGTTATATAAATGTTATAAGTTATATAAATGTTATAAGTTATATAAATGATATAAGTTATATAAATGATATAAGTTATATAAATGATATAGATATGATATAGATATAGATATAGA
>NW_001857137.1:0-931 GCF_000209125.1 Entamoeba dispar SAW760
GAGAGTAGAGTGAAAGTATAATAGTACATAAAGAGGGAATAAGTATAGAAAGGATATAAAAATGGAGATGCGGGGTATCGATCCCCGTGCCCCTCGCATGCTAAGCGAATGCTCTACCATCTGAGCTACATCCCCAACACGGTAATATATAGTATAGGGGGGAGAGTATAAAAGTTAATATAGGTAGTATATAGTATAGGGGGGAGAGTATAAAAGTTAATATAGGTAGTATATAGTATAGTGGGGAGAGTATAAAAGTTAATATATGCATAAGTTATAAAGTGGTAGACTAATATAGTATAGTGGGGAGAGTATAAAAGTTAATATATGCATAAGTTATAAAGTGGTAGAATATTATATACTCATATAGTAATATATAGACAAATACACATATAAATACACATATAAATACACATATAAATACTAATATAAATACACATATAAATACTAATATAAATACTAATATAAATACACATATAAATACACATATAAATACTAATATAAATACTAATATAAATACTAATATAAATACTAATATAAATACTAATATATATAAAGGTATATATAGGAAAGTGGAATATATATAGACATTACTTAATATAAAAGAGTAAATATAGAAAAGCACATAGAAATGGTACATATATAGATATATAGATATATAATATATATAAGTAATATAAAAATGGTACATATATAGATATATAGATATATAGATATATAGATATAAGGATATAACATATAAGTTAGAAGTGAAAAGTATAATAGTACATAAAGAGGGAATAAGTATAGAAAGGATATAAAAATGGAGATGCGGGGTATCGATCCCCGTGCCCCTCGCATGCTAAGCGAATGCTCTACCATCTGAGCTACATCCCCAACACGGTAATATATAGTATAGGGGGAGAGTATAAAGTTAATATAGTAGTATATA
>NW_001857136.1:0-937 GCF_000209125.1 Entamoeba dispar SAW760
CTTTATTATTTTATTATACCTTATCTTTTATTTATATTTATTCTTCCTTATATATATATATATTCCTTCTTTTATATATATTACACCTTTTATATATATTACACCTTTTATATATATATATTCCAACTTTTTATATTTATTTATTTCAACTTTTTATATATATATTACACCTTTTTTTTATATTATATATACCTCCATCCTTGGAAGGCCTCTTAGCATAGATGGCAGTGCGTTCCCCTAGTAAGGGAAAGGTCGTGGGTTCGATTCCCGCAGAGGCCTTACACTTTTTATGCCTCCTATAATCTATATGTTTACTTATATCTTATATCTTATATCTTATATCTTACATCTTACATCTTACATCTTAGTTCTTATCTTTATATCTATATATACATCTAGATACTTTTCTATTCTTATTTCTAGATCCTTTTCTATCTATATATTCATATATGTGTAAATGTTTAGATATCTATAACCTTTTATGTTCTATTATTCTTACTCTATCTTTATCCTATATAGACTTTCTATTTTATCTTTATATTATTCCTATAGTGTTACCCTATTCTATTCTTATATTCTTATAGAGTTATACCTTTATATGACTATATGACTATAGTGTTATAGTGTTATACCTTTATACCTTTATACTATTCTATTCCTCTTATACCTTTATACCTATATAGAGTTATACCTTTATACCTTTATACCTTTATACCTTTATAGTGTTTTTATTCTTTGATTTTATTATATGACAACCAGCAAGAGTGGCCGAGTGGTCCAAGGCGGCAGTTTAAGGTACTGTTCTCTTCGGAGGCGTGGGTTCGAACCCCACCTCTTGCATTTTACTATATTCTATCTTTATGTACCCTTTTATATCTATATATATGTCACTTATCACTTTATAACTTATGTTATATATAAACTTTATCATTTCTAC
>NW_001857135.1:0-939 GCF_000209125.1 Entamoeba dispar SAW760
TAGATAGTAGTATAGTAGAATAACAGTATAGTAGAATAGTAGAATAACAGTATAGTAGAATAGTAGAATAGTAGAATAGTAGTATAGTAGTATAGTAGTATAGTAGTATAGTAGTATAGTAGAATAGTAGAATAGTAGTATAGTAGTATAGTAGAATAGGAAAGTACTATAGTAGTAATCTAGTGTATAGATAAACAGGAGAGAATAGTCGAATAGTAGAATAAAGAAGTAATATATAGTCGAATAGTATAGTAGTAAAATAGAAGTATAGTAATAAAATAGGATAGTAGTATATAGAAGATAGAAATACTAAGATATAGAAGGGAATAATAAGTGGAAAGATAATAATAAGGAGTCTAACTCATAAACATATAAAGTTATAAACATATATAAGATATAAGATATAATATATAATATATAAAAGATAAGATATAATATATAATATATAAAAAGGAAGATATATAATATATAATATATAATATATAAAAGATAAGATATAATATATATATGGATAATATAAAGGATGTATACATAAAGAGATTAAATAATAAGAGGTTTAAGTATAATAAGATAAAAGTAGAAATGAATAAGGAATAAGATAATAATATATACATAGTTATAGTATATATAATATATATAATATATATAGTATAGATGATATTTTTTTTAGTCTAAAGGGTCATAATACATAAGTATAAGAGCATAAAAAGTGCACTTGCCGGGAATCGAACCCGGGTCTCATCCGTGGCAGGGATACGTCATACCATTGGACCACAAGTGCTTATAGTGTATAGATAGTCAGGAAATAGGAGAATAGTAGAATAGTAGAATAGTAGTATAGTAGAATAACAGTATAGTAGAATAGTAGAATAACAGTATAGTAGAATAGTAGAATAGTAGAATAGTAGTATAGTAGTATAGTAGTATAGTAGTATAGTA
>NW_001857134.1:0-593 GCF_000209125.1 Entamoeba dispar SAW760
TTAACAAATTCAGTCTTCCCCATTTTAGTATCACTCACAATTACCAATGTTTTGATTCTTTTGGTTCTTCTGCTGAGTGCTGAATTGAGCCATATTCTACTGTTTTTAACCACTGGATTATCTTCCTTCCATGGTTGGAGTTTTATTCTTATTCTATAGGGAGTGTCTCTACTGTGTTCTTGAGCCCACACACTATCAAACTTAGATACATTATTCATGTATCCTTTTAAGCTGATATTTTTTAAGAATGCGTGGGCTTCTTCTAAGTCTGGCATTTTAAGTGCTTTGGCGATGTCAATATCGCCCAATCTTCCGCGGTTTCTTTCCATCTTTCCGATCTCTTCAAACGCGGCATTACTGTTTGGGTGTTTTGCACCCTGGTTCTTTAAGTATTCTATGATGGCTTTGAAACTACCATCGTAGTTTTTGTTTTCTGTCACCTTTTCGAATTTTAAGAAATGCTGTTCCCCGTTTAACAGCGCGAATGGCTTCTTTCTCACGTGGGCCGTTTCTTCCAATTCGAAGAAGGCGTGAATGTGTTTTTTTGATCCTTGCGTTGTTTTGCTCAAAGCCAGATATTTTACGGTAGCTTT
>NW_001857133.1:0-926 GCF_000209125.1 Entamoeba dispar SAW760
TCTATCTATTTATTATTCTATATGACTATTCACCTTACTATTCTATCATGTTTATTACTATTCTATCATGTTTATTACTATTCTTGTTTTTCTACTTTCTATTTCCTTCAAGGTAATAGCAAGAGTGGCCGAGTGGTCCAAGGCGTCCGTTTCAGGTACGGATCTCTTCGGAGGCGTGGGTTCAAACCCCACCTCTTGCATCTTTTAATAGTATATTCCTACTATACTTCCACCTATACTATACTATACTATACTCTTATAACTTATACTTTATACCTTATACTTTATACCTTATATCTTATATCTTATACCTTATACTTTATACTTTATATCTTTTCTATATGTTTTATTCTATAACTACTATAACTATATCCTTTATACTTTTCCTCTACTTATCTATTTTATGTATACTACTTATACTAGATATGTTATTATGTTCATATCCTACCACACTTACTCTTTATCTTTATTCTCTATATATTTATACTTGTCTATATTCTATATTTTTGTATCATCTAGTATGTTTCTATTAGAGTCTTATACCACTTTCTATATTCTATTAGAGTCTTATACTACCTTCCTATATTTTCTTACTTTCTTATACTACTTTCTATAATCTATTAGACTTATATACTACTTTCTATAATCTATTAGATTTTTATACCACTTTCTATAATCTATTAGACTTTTATACCACTTTCCTTTCTATATTTAAAGGTTAATGACAATGTGGCCGAGTGGTCTAAGGCGTGTGACTCGAAATCACTTCTCCTATGGAGGCGTAGGTTCAAATCCTGCCATTGTCGTACTTTTATATCATTATCTTACACTATCATATATTTATATCTAAATTTATGTGTAATATATATATATATATATTATATTAATTAATTAACATCTCTATATCTATAATTTTATCTACACTA
>NW_001857132.1:0-766 GCF_000209125.1 Entamoeba dispar SAW760
AGTAAGTAGGATAACGGTAGGTTCATATCAAGTAGGATACACCCGTTCCCATCCGAACACGGAAGTAAAGATGCTTAGAGCCTGATCAGTACCATTATGTTCACACAGATGGGAACGTCAGGTAATCTACCTTTTTGTTTTTATATAGAGAGTTTTTTTTTAAATAAAGGAATAAAGGAATAAAGGAATATAGAAATATAGAAATATAGAAATAAAGGAATATAGAAATAAATACATACATAGATATATAAATAAAGATATATATAAATAAATAAATAAAGAAATATATATATATATATAAATAAAGAAATATATATATAATAGAATATAAAGGTTATAGAAGTTGAAAGGGATTAAAGTAAAGTAATCTAGTCAATAAAAAGACGAGCTTGGCAGGGATCGAACCTGCAATCCCCAGATTCGTAGTCTGATGCGTTTCCATTGCGCCACAAGCCCTATAACATTCATAAAATACTGGGAAGATAAAAAAAGGGATATATAAGTTATATAAATGTTATAAGTTATATAAATGTTATAAGTTATATAAATGATATAAGTTATATAAATGATATAAGTTATATAAATGATATAGATATGATATAGATATAGATATAGATATGATATATACAAGACATAAGAAAGATAAGATATAAAATAAACAGACTAGGAATAATAATAAAAGTACATAGTCATATAATAATATAATAATATAAGAAAATATATGATAGTCATAGTCATAAGTAAGTAGGATAACGGTAGGTTCATA
>NW_001857131.1:0-1037 GCF_000209125.1 Entamoeba dispar SAW760
TATAATATAATAATATATAAAGAAACATATAAGTGAAGTGTATAAAAAGAATGCATCCGGTGGGGTTCGAACCCACGCATCTTCCGATAGCCGAGCTTAAATCGGCCCCCTTAGACCACTCGGGCACGAATGCTTTGATATATAAATACAGAAATAATGAAGTCTATAAAACTATAAAGGTATAAGTCAGACTATAAGATACACACATATAGTATAGACTAGTAATAATAAAGTGATAAAGTGATAAAGTGATAAAGTGATAAAGTGATAAAGTGATAATAAGGGAATAAGTTAATAAGGTAATAAGTTAATAAGTTAAAGTGTAGGTAGTATAAGTATAGAAGACAAGAACATAGTATAGTCATATAATCATATAGAATAGATATAAAAATAGATAAAGGTATAGAAATATACATAATAATAAGAACATATAAACATATAAGAATATAATAAACATAAATAACATAATAATAATAAACATAATAAAAAACATAATAATAATAAACATAATAATAATAATATATATAGAATAGATAAATAGATAAATAGATACATAATAATGGAGATGAGGGGTATCGATCCCCTTGCCCTTCGCATGCGAAGCGAAAGCTCTACCAATTGAGCTACATCCCCTAAGGTAATAATAGAGATATAAGAAATGAGAGATATAGGAAAGGAATAGATATATAGAGAAATAGATATATAGATAATAAAAAGTTAAAAGTATATATAAGAATAAGACAATATATATAAGATACAGTTAAAAGAATGCATCCGGTGGGGTTCGAACCCACGCATCTTGCGATAGCCGTTCTTGAGACGGCCCCCTTAGACCACTCGGGCACGAATGCTTCGTTATAGAAAGGGAAAAGAGTAAGAAAATGAATAGGAATAGTAATAATAATAAAAAGGATAAAATACATAATAAGTGTACATATACATAAGGTGTATAAGTTGTATAAGTTGTATAAGTTGTATAAGTTGTATAGATAGAAAGATAGTATAGTAGTATAAATACTAGATACATATATATAGAG
>NW_001857130.1:0-944 GCF_000209125.1 Entamoeba dispar SAW760
TTATACTATAATATTTCTTTTTATAAGTATATATATGACTATTTATTATACTATTTTTTGTTACAATAAAATATATATTATTCCTTTCTTATATATATTTATTTTTATTTATTATATTTCTTTTTTACTATATTATTTATATTCTTTATAAAAAGAGTACGACAGTGGCAGGATTTGAACCTACGCATCCAGAGGATAATTGATTTCAAGTCAATCGCCTTAGACCACTCGGCCACACTGTCAATCTGAGTACTATTATTATATGAACCTATATATATATATTTATTTATGTATGTATGTATTTTCTGTTTTTATTATATAACTATCATTATATCAACCTTTATACATCTAACTATATATATATAACTATAACTATTCTTTCTTATATTTTATCCTTTCTTTTATATATATATACCTCTACCATATTTTACTTATATACTTATTATCCTTACACTTTTTATACACCTATTATATATATATATATATTATTTATTATATATATTATATCCTTTATATTATATATCATATATCATATCCTTTATACTTTATATACCTTTAATATCTTACTTTATTACTTTATTACTTTATTCCTTTATTCCTTTATTACTTTATTCCTATATTACTTTATTCCTTTATTCCTTTATTACTTTATTCCTATATTCCTTTATTACTTTATTCCTTTATTCCTTTATTACTTAATTATCTTACTTTACAGTACTCCCCCCATTTTTATACTAATTTATTAGAAGTCTTCAATAGTATAGCTGGTTAGTATCTTCGCCTGTCACGTGAAAGACCGGGGTTCGAATCCCCGTTGAAGAGTTCACTTTTTATACTATAATATTTCTTTTTATAAGTATATATATGACTATTTATTATACTATTTTTTGTTACAATAAAATATATATTATTCCTTTCTTATATATATTTATTTTATTTATTAT
>NW_001857129.1:0-656 GCF_000209125.1 Entamoeba dispar SAW760
TATAGAGAGTTTTTTTTTAAATAAAGGAATAAAGGAATAAAGGAATATAGAAATATAGAAATTTAGAAATAAAGGAATATAGAAATAAATACATACATAGATATATAAATAAAGATATATATAAATAAATAAATAAAGAAATATATATATATATATAAATAAAGAAATATATATATAATAGAATATAAAGGTTATAGAAGTTGAAAGGGATTAAAGTAAAGTAATCTAGTCAATAAAAAGACGAGCTTGGCAGGGATCGAACCTGCAATCCCCAGATTCGTAGTCTGATGCGTTTCCATTGCGCCACAAGCCCTATAACATTCATAAAATACTGGGAAGATAAAAAAAGGGATATATAAGTTATATAAATGTTATAAGTTATATAAATGTTATAAGTTATATAAATGATATAAGTTATATAAATGATATAAGTTATATAAATGATATAGATATGATATAGATATAGATATAGATATGATATATAAAAGACATAAGAAAGATAAGATATAAAATAAACAGACTAGGAATAATAATAAAAGTACATAGTCATATAATAATATAATAATATAAGAAAATATATGATAGTCATAGTCATAAGTAAGTAGGATAACGGTAGGTTCATATCAAGTAGGATACACCCGTTCCCATCCGAACAC
>NW_001857128.1:0-940 GCF_000209125.1 Entamoeba dispar SAW760
ATATACATATATACATAATAACATAATAACATAATAACATAATAACATAATAACATAATAACATAATAACATATATAGTCATATAGTATAATAGTCATATATAGAATAACATAAGATGATAGGATTAATAAGAATAAAGATATCGATACCGACCATAGCTCAGTTGGTAGAGCGGAGGACTGTAGTTGTAGAATAGAATTCCTTAGGTCACTGGTTCGAATCCGGTTGGTCGGATCAGTTTTTATACTAATACATAGGTAAAGAACTAATATACTAATACATAGGTGTACAAGTAATATACTAATAGATAAAATTTTTATACTAATAGTAATAGTAATAGTAATAGTAATAAATAGGAGTTTTATACTAATAGATAAGAATAGGTGTGAAAAGAAATAAATAAATATATATATATATATAAGGATGTATATAGGAAAGTACATAGACATAAATAATAATAAACATAAACATAAACATAAATATAAATATAAATATAATATAGAAGAACATAATAATAATAATAATAATAATAATAATATATAATATATAATATACATATAAAGAAATATAAACATATAGATATATACATAAGCATAGAGTAATAAAGTAAAAGATAATATAAGTCTAATAAGTAATATAAGTAATATAAATATAATAAGAATAAAGTCAAAGTCGCATATATACATGGTATAGTAATCCATTGTGGTGTAGTTGGTAACATACAAGCCTTTCACGTTTGTGCCCCGGGTTCGATTCCCGGCGATGGAATTTTTTAGCATTAATATAAAGTATAAGTAGTAATAATATAAAGTATAAGTAGTAATAATATAAAGTATAAGTAGTAATAATATAAAGTATAAGTAGTAATAATATAAAGTATAAGTAGTAATAATATAAAGTAAAGGTAGTAATAATATAAAGTAGATAAAGTATAGTATAT
>NW_001857127.1:0-790 GCF_000209125.1 Entamoeba dispar SAW760
AAATCGTTGCTTTGAACTGAATTTCAAAGCAACGATTTATATTTCAATATTGTCAATAAAATAACTAAAATTCAACAAAAAGTGAGTGTTCGAGGAGAAGGCTTATTTAACTTTGTTTGTTATTCCAAATTCTAATTTTTTATTTGAAGTACCAACAACAAGCAATGAAATTAGTAGAAAATGTAAAGATATATTAGTTGCAGAAAATGCGTTTAATCTATTTACTACTTTTGTTAAAGGTACTACTTATTGAGTTTATTTAAAACAAAAAGGGGTTAGGTGTGTCATGTTTACAACACAACTCCAGCACCGATTGGAATAGAAATGAATAAACGAACTTTTGAAGTACTTACCAAAAAAGGACAAAGGTTTCTAACAAATGTTATAAAAAAGTATCGTACAACTATAAACAGCCAATCTTCATTTGAACTTAATATTTGTTTTTGTTATATTTAATCCACTGGGTAATTGAAACAGAACATTTAGTTAAAAATTTTGTACCAAGGGTATTCATAAAGTAGTCATTAGAGAACAGTTAATTGGTTGTTCAATGAAAAACAACAAAATGGAGGTCGTGGGATTAATTACTTTTGTTGCTGGTACTTCTATTAAAAATTCTCTAAGCCTTCAACTTATTACAATAAAAGACGAACAATTTGAAAAACTAAAAGAACGTTTTTAATCGTTATCAAATATAAAATAATTAAATAAATTATTTTTAAAGGTTAGTTTATTTATTATGAGTTCGTTAGTTAGAATAATGTTTAAATAAAAATATATTTTATTCACC
>NW_001857126.1:0-979 GCF_000209125.1 Entamoeba dispar SAW760
CATCTTCCTTTTCTTTTTTTAGTACTTCTATGATGTTAAATGTCTCGTGGCGCAGTGGAAACGCGTCTGCCTCTAAGCAGAAGATCGTGGGTTCGATCCCCACGGGATCGCTATATTCTATATTCCTTTTTATACTATTATACTATATATATTATTATTCTTATTATTATTTGTGTTCTTCTATATTCTTATTTATCTTTATTATATATCCTTTCTTCTTATACCCATATATATGTTATATTATATATCATCTTTTATTATCCCCTTATATCTATTATTATTATATCTATATATGTTTTATGTATCCTTCTTATTTTTATACTACTTTTTACCTTATACATCTTTATATCTCTCTATATTATTATATGACTATATGTTTATATCACTATATGACTATATGACTACTTTATTATATTATTATATGACTATATGACTACTTTATTATATTATTATATGACTATATGACTATATCTTTATATTCTTTCTATGACTATATCCCTTATACTACTTTTATATCCCTTATACTACTTTTATATCCCTTATACTACTTTTATATCCCTTATACTACTTTTATATCCCTTATACTACTTTTATATCCTTGGAAGGCCTCTTAGCATAGATGGCAGTGCGTTCCCCTAGTAAGGGAAAGGTCGTGGGTTCGATTCCCGCAGAGGCCTTGCCCTTTTTATCATGAGTGTGTATGTATATATGTATATATGTATATAAGTATATTTCTACCTTATATATCTATATATCTATATATCTATATCCTTATACCTTACTATATGTGTATGACTTCCTTATTCTATATCACTATCTACTTCTCTTTATTTATATACTTATATACTTATATACTTATATATCTATATATCTATATATCTATTATATATGCATCTTCCCTTATTCTTTTTTTTAGTACTTCTATGATGTTAAATGGTCTCGTGGCGCAGTGGAAACGCGTCTGCCTCCTAAGCAGAAG
>NW_001857125.1:0-1054 GCF_000209125.1 Entamoeba dispar SAW760
CCGTTTCAGTACGGATCTCTTCGGAGGCGTGGGTTCAAACCCCCCTCTTGCATCTTTAATAGTATATCCTACTATACTTCCACTATACTATACTATACTATACTCTTATAACTTATACTTTATACCTTATACTTTATACCTTATATCTTATATCTTATACCTTATACTTTATACTTTATATCTTTTCTATATGTTTTATTCTATAACTACTATAACTATATCCTTTATACTTTTCCTCTACTTATCTATTTTATGTATACTACTTATACTAGATATGTTATTATGTTCATATCCTACCACACTTACTCTTTATCTTTATTCTCTATATATTTATACTTGTCTATATTCTATATTTTTGTATCATCTAGTATGTTTCTATTAGAGTCTTATACCACTTTCTATATTCTATTAGAGTCTTATACTACCTTCCTATATTTTCTTACTTTCTTATACTACTTTCTATAATCTATTAGACTTATATACTACTTTCTATAATCTATTAGATTTTTATACCACTTTCTATAATCTATTAGACTTTTATACCACTTTCCTTTCTATATTTAAAGGTTAATGACAATGTGGCCGAGTGGTCTAAGGCGTGTGACTCGAAATCACTTCTCCTATGGAGGCGTAGGTTCAAATCCTGCCATTGTCGTACTTTTATATCATTATCTTACACTATCATATATTTATATCTTAAATTTTATGTGTTATATATATATATATATATATTTATATTTATATTTATATTTATATCAATCTCTATATCTATAATTTTTATTCTTACACTTAGTCTATTTTTATGACTATTCTATATTATATATTATATACTTATACATCCTTCTAATTTTTATACTTCCTATTCTATATATCTACCCATTTCTATCATATATTATTTATTTTTATTCTTTTTATATGTTTATTCTATATGACTATTCACCTTACTATTCTATCTATTTATTATTCTATATGACAAAACTACTTCCTATTCTATCTATTTATTATTCTATATGACTATTCACCTTACTATTCTATCATGTTTATTACTATCTAT
>NW_001857123.1:0-964 GCF_000209125.1 Entamoeba dispar SAW760
TACCACTTTTTAAAGGGACACATTTCAATTGTCCTATTTTAATTGTTAGTTATCTAATTTCGATTAGAACTCTTTTAACGTGGGAAAAAGAAAAAGGAAGCATTCAGCAATAACAGGTCTGTGATGCCCTTAGACATCTTGGGCCGCACGCGCGCTACAATGGAGTTACTAGAGAGCATTTTATCATTTACACCTTATTTATTAGGCTATGTCTAATAGGTAGGGATAGTAAGTGGTGTACCGAGATTGAAATAGTTAAGGAAAACTCAAAAGAACGTACATGACAGGGATAAATGATTGGAATTATTTGTTTTGAACGAGGAATTCCTTGTAATATCGAGTCATTAACTCGAGATGAATACGTCCCTGCCCTTTGTACACACCGCCCGTCGCTCCTACCGATTGAATAAAGAGGTGAAATTCTAGGATTCTGTCTTATAGATAGAAAAATGGATTTAAATCTCCTTATTTAGAGGAAGGAGAAGTCGTAACAAGGTTTCCGTAGGTGAACCTGCGGAAGGATCATTAAAAGAAAAGAAATAATCTTTTAAAATAAAACAAGAAATTTATAGAATAAGATAATCTACAAAGAAAATAATAAAAGTAAGAATAAAAGGAATTAGAATATAAGAAGAAAGAAAAAGTATAATAAAATATTACTTTGGATAGTTTAGTTTCCTGTGCGATGAAGAACGCAATGAATTGCGATAAGTGATAGGAACAATAAAATGTGAATATCCAAACTTTGAATGCTTGAAAGTATACTTATGAACTTCAAGGTATATATGATATTCAATATCCAAAAATAAAGAGTATATTAAAAGCAAATATTAGTAGAAGTGAGAAGTAGCTAGTGGGTAAAAGAGAGAAGAAGTAAAGAGCTTTAACCAGATATCTATAAGTGAGTTAATAAATAAAGATTTGAGTATCGTAAGAAGACTCCCTTAACTTAGCATATCAATAA
>NW_001857122.1:0-766 GCF_000209125.1 Entamoeba dispar SAW760
CGTTCCCATCTGTGTGAACATAATGGTACTGATCAGGCTCTAAGCATCTTTACTTCCGTGTTCGGATGGGAACGGGTGTATCCTACTTGATATGAACCTACCGTTATCCTACTTACTTATGACTATGACTATCATATATTTTCTTATATTATTATATTATTATATGACTATGTACTTTTATTATTATTCCTAGTCTGTTTATTTTATATCTTATCTTTCTTATGTCTTTTATATATCATATCTATATCTATATCTATATCATATCTATATCATTTATATAACTTATATCATTTATATAACTTATATCATTTATATAACTTATAACATTTATATAACTTATAACATTTATATAACTTATATATCCCTTTTTTTATCTTCCCAGTATTTTATGAATGTTATAGGGCTTGTGGCGCAATGGAAACGCATCAGACTACGAATCTGGGGATTGCAGGTTCGATCCCTGCCAAGCTCGTCTTTTTATTGACTAGATTACTTTACTTTAATCCCTTTCAAACTTCTATAACCTTTATATTCTATTATATATATATTTCTTTATTTATATATATATATATATTTCTTTATTTATTTATTTATATATATCTTTATTTATATATCTATGTATGTATTTATTTCTATATTCCTTTATTTCTATATTTCTATATTTCTATATTCCTTTATTCCTTTATTCCTTTATTTAAAAAAAAACTCTCTATATAAAAACAAAAAGGTAGATTACCTGACGTTCCCATCTGTGTGAACATAATGG
>NW_001857121.1:0-286 GCF_000209125.1 Entamoeba dispar SAW760
AAGATAGTAACACAGTATGATAGTATGATAGTATGATAGTATGATACTATGATAGTAAGATAATAAGAAAGTATGGCATCTATAGTCATATATAGAACAATAAATAGTCATATAAACACTGCAAAGTGATATAAAAGATATAAAAGGATATAAGACATAAAATAAATAAAATATATATATATAACATATAAAAAAAATAAAGAAGTAAGTTTAAGTTATAACAGGTTATATAAAAGAGTGAATAAGTTAGTCGGAATAGTTAAAGAATAGAATAGTATAGTCATAT
>NW_001857120.1:0-410 GCF_000209125.1 Entamoeba dispar SAW760
AAATAGTAATAAGTAGGAAATAGTAATAGTAAGAAGTGTATAGTAGATGTATAATAAAGTAATAAAAAGATATAAAGGTAAAAAGATGATAAATAATAACATAATAAATAGGGAAGATAATAAATATATATAAGCTAAGTGTAAAGATAGAAATAGGTAATAATAATATAAGGCGGCTTAGCTCAGTGGCAGAGCGTCTCTCTCGTAAAGAGAAGGTCATGGGTCCGATCCCCATAGTCGCCTTCTAGGTATTTTTTAAAGGGAATAAACATATATAAAAGGAATAAATAATATATAAAATAAAAGAAAGAATACAAATAAAATAATATAGATGATTTAAAAATCAATATAAATAAAAAATAAGATATAGAAAATAAAGATAATAAAATTATAGAATTATGTTCAAATAT
>NW_001857119.1:0-934 GCF_000209125.1 Entamoeba dispar SAW760
TTTCTGGACCGATTCTAATGCAAAGATTTCAAGCGTAGCAAAAATGATAGTGAATTTAGAAATTGAAAAATGAAGAAAGAATTAAGAAAGAATTGAATGAAGAAATGAAATTGATAAAAGTAAGAACATTTTACACGATTTCAAAATATTGTGTTTCTGGACCGATTCTAATGCAAAGATTTCAAGCGTAGCAAAAATGATAGTGAATTTAGAAAATTGAAAAATGAAGAAAGAATTAAGAAAGAATTGAATGAAGAAATGAAATTGATAAAAGTAAGAACATTTTACACGATTTCAAAATATTGTGTTTCTGGACCGATTCTAATGCAAAGATTTCAAGCGTAGCAAAAATGATGATGATTTTGGATGATCATGAACAATGGATAAAAAAAAGAAAAAAATAAAAAAGAAAAGAGAGAAAAAATTGGAGGATGAAATTGATGAAAATCATGTCATTTTTCACGAAATTCAAATATGTTAATCTAGGACCATCAGAGATGCAAAGATTTTAATTTCGTGAAAAATGACGAGGTTTTTGGCCATTCAAAAAAAAAATGAAAAATCTAAAAACAAAAAGAGAGAAAAAATTGGAGAAAGTGAGGATGAAAATTGACCAAAAAATGTCTCATTTTTCACGAAATTCAAATATGTTAATCTAGGACCATCAGAGATGCAAAGATTTTAATTTCGTGAAAAATGACGAGGTTTTTGGCCATTCAAAAAAAAATGAAAAATCTAAAAACAAAAAGAGAGAAAAAATTGAGGATGAAAATTGACCAAAAAATGTCTCATTTTTCACGAAATTCAAGTATGTTAATCTACTACCCAGTGTGATACACATACTTGAATTTCGTGAAGAATTATGACATCTTGGTGGAAACCCATGTCAATAAAAAAAAGAGAAAAAAAATGAAGAATAGGGTTAATAGGGTAA
>NW_001857118.1:0-968 GCF_000209125.1 Entamoeba dispar SAW760
TGAAAGAGATTGAACGCTCATTTTCCATCTAATTCGAAAAAGAAGTACACCAATTAATATCAGTAAGTTAATTGAATCAACTATGTTAATGGAAAATAATATGGAAAGAGATTAAGACAACTAGCTATTGAATGGTTAAACTCAGAGAAAAGATGGGATGATATTGAAAATTTTATTTATCTTGGGAATGATTTAATCTCCTCAATCAATAAGACTAAAACTAGAAATGATACTCTTCCAAAACCACCAACAAATTTAGATGAATATCATCGTCATATCACTGATCGTATTGAAGAAATAAAAAGTATACGTAGTAGTGTTATTGGAAATATTAATTGGGAAGAGGTAGGTGATGATAAGATAAAAGAGATATGGGAGAATGATATGAATGGAATTAAAGAACTTATCAAAGAACCATATGATGGAATTGAAGTGTTTGTAGAAAAGAATATTGTCAATGTTGATGACCCAACAATAGTAATGATGTGTCTTTGGATAATGATGCTCAAACAGAAAAATATTGGTTCTTCCAATATTCGAAAAATTGAAGAAAATGAAGTGAACAATTCTCATAATGGTATTAAGTGGGATCAAATTAATGAATTTAGTATAATTCTTGACCATCTAATAACTGTCGGATCCTTCACAATTAAATGTACAACATTAGAAGGAATTGAACAAATGTTTAATTGGACAAATATGACAAGCACAAAATATAAAACAATAGAGAATCTATTGACGTCAAATGTTAAATTTCTTAAAAATACAAAGCTAATCCAAATGTTCAATACCTTTACATCAGAAAAACGGATCCAATATCCAAATAGATGGTTCTTTTAATTCCTTCAATAATCCAATATATTTCTAACTATGTCTTGACATCATTCATTTTTTTTGATAATAATAAATGAAGGATCAATCTTAATATTTTAAAATATTTTTTATTATTTTAGGATTTATTAGAATAA
>NW_001857117.1:0-1009 GCF_000209125.1 Entamoeba dispar SAW760
TGTTCAGAATTGAATTCTAAACAACTTTTTATTTAATGATATTATAATGATTAATTGAACGATTTTTTATTTATTTTTTTAATAGTTTGAATTGAAATAGTTTAAATAATAAAATAATATAGTTTTTTAATTTAAAATAGTCTTTAACTTTACTAATTGAATAAATGGATAATTAAATCATTTTCTATAAAAAGTAATAAATATCAAATAACTTTTAGTGTACTAGTAATTGTTATAGTTATTATTAATTCTTGACGCAGTATAGATAAAATAATTTTTAACAATTCATTTTAATGATTAATGAATAAATGGATAATTAAATCATTTTCTATAAAAAGTAATAAATATCAAATAACTTTTAGTGTACTAGTAATTGTTATAGTTATTATTAATTCTTGACGCAGTATAGATAAAATAATTTTTAACAATTCATTCTAACATAATTTATTAATTATTGATAATTAAATCATTTTCTATAAAAAGTAATAAATATCAAATAACTTTTAGTGTACTAGTAATTGTTATAGTTATTATTAATTCTTGACGCAGTATAGATAAAATAATTTTTAACAATTCATTCTAACATAATTTATTAATTATTGATAATTAAATCATTTTCTATAAAAAGTAATAAATATCAAATAACTTTTAGTGTACTAGTAATTGTTATAGTTATTATTAATTCTTGACGCAGTATAGATAAAATAATTTTTAACAATTCATTTTAATGATTAATGAATAAATGGATAATTAAATCATTTTCTATAAAAAGTAATAAATATCAAATAACTTTTAGTGTACTAGTAATTGTTATAGTTATTATTAATTCTTGACGCAGTATAGATAAAATAATTTTTAACAATTCATTCTAACATAATTTATTAATTATTGATAATTAAATCATTTTCTATAAAAAGTAATAAATATCAAATAACTTTTAGTGTACTAGTAATTGTTATAGTTATTATTAATTCTTGACGCAGTATAGATAAAATAATTTTTAACAATT
>NW_001857116.1:0-795 GCF_000209125.1 Entamoeba dispar SAW760
CAAGAATTAATAATAACTATAACAATTACTAGTACACTAAAAGTTATTTGATATTTATTACTTTTTATAGAAAATGATTTAATTATCAATAATTAATAAATTATGTTAGAATGAATTGTTAAAAATTATTTTATCTATACTGCGTCAAGAATTAATAATAACTATAACAATTACTAGTACACTAAAAGTTATTTGATATTTATTACTTTTTATAGAAAATGATTTAATTATCAATAATTAATAAATTATGTTAGAATGAATTGTTAAAAATTATTTTATCTATACTGCGTCAGGAATTAATAATAACTATAACAATTACTAGTACACTAAAAGTTATTTGATATTTATTACTTTTTATAGAAAATGATTTAATTATCCATTTATTCATTAATCATTAAAATGAATTGTTAAAAATTATTTTATCTATACTGCGTCAAGAATTAATAATAACTATAACAATTACTAGTACACTAAAAGTTATTTGATATTTATTACTTTTTATAGAAAATGATTTAATTATCCATTTATTCATTAATCATTAAAATGAATTGTTAAAAATTATTTTATCTATACTGCGTCAAGAATTAATAATAACTATAACAATTACTAGTACACTAAAAGTTATTTGATATTTATTACTTTTTATAGAAAATGATTTAATTATCAATAATTAATAAATTATGTTAGAATGAATTGTTAAAAATTATTTTATCTATACTGCGTCAAGAATTAATAATAACTATAACAATTACTAGTACACTAAAAGTTATTTGATATTTATTACTTTTTATAGAA
>NW_001857115.1:0-1006 GCF_000209125.1 Entamoeba dispar SAW760
GGGCACAATCGGATTTGAACCAATGACCACGGGAACTGCAGTCCTATGCTCTACCGCTGAGCTATGCGCCCAAACGAACACATTTAACAGATACACAGCATCTCAGGAAGGTTAGTGGTAGATATACATAATAGTGGAATAGTCATATAGTCATATAGTCATATAAAGTTATAAAGAGATAATAATATAATAATATAGTGATATAAAAAAGTATAAAAGTATATAAGTATATAAGTATATAAGTATATAAGTATATAAGAATAAAGGTATAATACATATAAAGATAATATGATAATATGATATAAAAGTATAAAGGTAAAAATATAAAAAAATACAGGTGAACATAATAAGAGAAATATATAAGAATATAATAAGGTAAGAAATATAAAATAATTAAGAATAATAATATAAATACATAATATATATTGTCGTACATAGAATAAAAAACGCCCCCCGTGGGGCTCGAACCCACGACCTTACGGTTAAAAGCCGCACGCTCTACCGACTGAGCTAGGAAGGCAACTGATAGAAGAATAGAGGGTGTATAAATATAAAAATAAGTAAGTAAGTATGTATGTATGTATGTAGTAGGTAGGTACATATAGATAATATATTATATAAATAATAAGAAGGAAGGAAGTAAGTTGTAGTAGGTAGGTAGGTACATATAGATAATATATATAGATATAGAAGGGAAGAATATAAAAAGAAAAGATATAATATAGTGAATATAAGTAATATAAGCAATATAAGTAATATAAGTAGGAAAGTTAATATATATATAATAAAGTTAATAATAGTCGTAAAGAATATATAAGTTAATAGGATATTTAAAAATTCAAACATAATATAAGCACACTAAAAGACAACGTGGCCGAGTGGTCTAAGGCGTGTGACTAGAAATCACTTCTCCTCTGGAGGCGTAGGTTCGAATCCTGCCGTTGTCGTTGTTTTTAACATAAGCATAGGTGTATAGGTGTTAGGTGTATAGGTGTTAGGTGTATAG
>NW_001857114.1:0-647 GCF_000209125.1 Entamoeba dispar SAW760
TATAAAGGTTATAGAAGTTGAAAGGGATTAAAGTAAAGTAATCTAGTCAATAAAAAGACGAGCTTGGCAGGGATCGAACCTGCAATCCCCAGATTCGTAGTCTGATGCGTTTCCATTGCGCCACAAGCCCTATAACATTCATAAAATACTGGGAAGATAAAAAAAGGGATATATAAGTTATATAAATGTTCTAAGTTATATAAATGTTATAAGTTATATAAATGATATAAGTTATATAAATGATATAAGTTATATAAATGATATAGATATGATATAGATATAGATATAGATATGATATATAAAAGACATAAGAAAGATAAGATATAAAATAAACAGACTAGGAATAATAATAAAAGTACATAGTCATATAATAATATAATAATATAAGAAAATATATGATAGTCATAGTCATAAGTAAGTAGGATAACGGTAGGTTCATATCAAGTAGGATACACCCGTTCCCATCCGAACACGGAAGTAAAGATGCTTAGAGCCTGATCAGTACCATTATGTTCACACAGATGGGAACGTCAGGTAATCTACCTTTTTGTTTTTATATAGAGAGTTTTTTTTTAAATAAAGGAATAAAGGAATAAAGGAATATAGAAATATAGAAATATAGAAATAAAGGAATATAGAAATAAATA
>NW_001857113.1:0-959 GCF_000209125.1 Entamoeba dispar SAW760
AAGATTTCAAGCGTAGCAAAAATGATGATGATTTTGGATGATCATGAACAATGGATAAAAAAAAGAAAAAAATAAAAAAGAAAAGAGAGAAAAAATTGGAGGATGAAATTGATGAAAATCATGTCATTTTTCACGAAATTCAAATATGTTAATCTAGGACCATCAGAGATGCAAAGATTTTAATTTCGTGAAAAATGACGAGGTTTTTGGCCATTCAAAAAAAAAATGAAAAATCTAAAAACAAAAAGAGAGAAAAAATTGGAGAAAGTGAGGATGAAAATTGACCAAAAAATGTCTCATTTTTCACGAAATTCAAATATGTTAATCTAGGACCATCAGAGATGCAAAGATTTTAATTTCGTGAAAAATGACGAGGTTTTTGGCCATTCAAAAAAAAATGAAAAATCTAAAAACAAAAAGAGAGAAAAAATTGAGGATGAAAATTGACCAAAAAATGTCTCATTTTTCACGAAATTCAAGTATGTTAATCTACTACCCAGTGTGATACACATACTTGAATTTCGTGAAGAATTATGACATCTTGGTGGAAACCCATGTCAATAAAAAAAAGAGAAAAAAAATGAAGAATAGGGTTAATAGGGTTAAATAGAAAAGAGAAAAAAAATTAGAAAAAATAAAAAAATGGTGAAAAAAGAACTAAGAACTGAAATAATATCATTCTAAGGAGACATACAGGATGAACAACAAATTAAAAAATAAGAGAGACTAATATACTAAGAAATATTAAGAGACTATTAGACTAATATACTAAGAGAATATTAAAAGATTACTAAGAGACTACTAGACTAATACGCTAAGAGATATTAAGAGACTATTAGACTAATACATAGGTGAGAATGTTAATGTTTGTATTATTTAATTTATAACAATATACTAACCAAATAGATTATTAGACTAAGAGATTTAAAAGACTACTAGACTATTTTAAGATATTAAAA
>NW_001857112.1:0-501 GCF_000209125.1 Entamoeba dispar SAW760
TTTAAAAGGAAGGATTCTTTATTCTTACTTCTCTTTTGTATTTATATCCATTTTTCCTTTCTTTATTCTCCTACTTTTGACTTCTTTTTTATTTACTAATTATACTAAAAAACAAACTTATATTATTTAAATCTGTTGTGTCATCTAATTACTTTTATATAGTTAGATCAAGTACAATTTTCTTTATATTCAGTCTTATATTTATTTCTTTAAATTCTTTCATTCTTAACAACATATATCTATTATGATTATATTAAATTGTTTTAATAATCATTTCTTATTTCTTTAATTAATCTCTTCTATGAGATTACTTATTCTGTTTATCTCTTATATTATTCTCCCTAAATATTATGAATACTTATTTTATTTATTATTTTATTGACAAACTGTGCTATTCTCTCATAATTTATTATTTAAACAAACGTAAATGCTATATTCTCTCTTTATTATTCCTCTCATTATATAGTAGCATTAATTATTATTAATCATCCTTATTCTCTT
>NW_001857111.1:0-844 GCF_000209125.1 Entamoeba dispar SAW760
CCTTAGACCACTCGGGCACGAATGCTTTGATATATAAATACAGAAATAATGAAGTCTATAAAACTATAAAGGTATAAGTCAGACTATAAGATACACACATATAGTATAGACTAGTAATAATAAAGTGATAAAGTGATAAAGTGATAAAGTGATAAAGTGATAAAGTGATAATAAGGGAATAAGTTAATAAGGTAATAAGTTAATAAGTTAAAGTGTAGGTAGTATAAGTATAGAAGACAAGAACATAGTATAGTCATATAATCATATAGAATAGATATAAAAATAGATAAAGGTATAGAAATATACATAATAATAAGAACATATAAACATATAAGAATATAATAAACATAAATAACATAATAATAATAAACATAATAAAAAACATAATAATAATAAACATAATAATAATAATATATATAGAATAGATAAATAGATAAATAGATACATAATAATGGAGATGAGGGGTATCGATCCCCTTGCCCTTCGCATGCGAAGCGAAAGCTCTACCAATTGAGCTACATCCCCTAAGGTAATAATAGAGATATAAGAAATGAGAGATATAGGAAAGGAATAGATATATAGAGAAATAGATATATAGATAATAAAAAGTTAAAAGTATATATAAGAATAAGACAATATATATAAGATACAGTTAAAAGAATGCATCCGGTGGGGTTCGAACCCACGCATCTTGCGATAGCCGTTCTTGAGACGGCCCCCTTAGACCACTCGGGCACGAATGCTTCGTTATAGAAAGGGAAAAGAGTAAGAAAATGAATAGGAATAGTAATAATAATAAAAAGGAATAAAATACATAATAAGGTGTACATATACATAAGGGGTT
>NW_001857110.1:0-849 GCF_000209125.1 Entamoeba dispar SAW760
TCCTTATTCTCTTAATGCTTTTATGGTAATGTATGTTTATGGTTTTATTTATTGAAGCTGTAAATATGTTTATAATTTATTTTAAGAATGCTTAACATAATTAAATACTACTCAAAATAGTTTTGTTTCTCGTGGGTTTTTTGAGACCCAAAACTATTATATTATACATAGTTATTCATCTATTTGGTTAGTATAGAATTATAAATTAAATAATACAAACATTAATAATCTCTTTGTGTTTAAATAATACAAACATTAATAGTCTTTTAATATCTTGTGTAGTCTAGTAGTCTTTTAATATCTTATAATAGTCTAGTAGTCTTTTAAATCTCTTAGTCTAATAATCTATTTGGTTAGTATATTGTTATAAATTAAATAATACAAACATTAACATTCTCACCTATGTATTAGTCTAATAGTCTCTTAATATCTCTTAGCGTATTAGTCTAGTAGTCTCTTAGTAATCTTTTAATATTCTCTTAGTATATTAGTCTAATAGTCTCTTAATATTTCTTAGTATATTAGTCTCTCTTATTTTTTAATTTGTTGTTCATCCTGTATGTCTCCTTAGAATGATATTATTTCAGTTCTTAGTTCTTTTTTCACCATTTTTTTATTTTTTCTAATTTTTTTTCTCTTTTCTATTTAACCCTATTAACCCTATTCTTCATTTTTTTTCTCTTTTTTTTATTGACATGGGTTTCCACCAAGATGTCATAATTCTTCACGAAATTCAAGTATGTGTATCACACTGGGTAGTAGATTAACATACTTGAATTTCGTGAAAAATGAGACATTTTTTGGTCAATTTTCATCCCCCATTTTTTCTCTCTTTTTGTTTTTAGATTT
>NW_001857109.1:0-700 GCF_000209125.1 Entamoeba dispar SAW760
AAATGTCAACGAAAGTATAAAAATTTATAAGGTAAAAGTTGTTCAGATATTAATTTTAAACAAGTGATTTATTAATAAAAATTTATAAAAAATGATACTTCTATCATGATTTTTTTGAGACACAAAAAATGACTTATCTTAAATATACATCGTTTTTCATATAATATAAAATAATAATTATAATACTGATATATCAAATAAAATAATTGTTTTGTAGATAAAGTATTGAAGGACGTATAGATGAGTAGAGTCAATATTTTTTGTCACTGAGTCAATTTTATCATATCTCTGTAACAAGGTTGTTTTAATGAAAACTTATAAGGTAAAAAATGTTCTTGGAGGTAATCTGAAGACCTCATTTTTTAACAATTTTTTCATGATTATTTCATCATTTTATTTAACATAATTATGTATGAGAAATGAATTGTTTAGAATTCAATTCTGAACAACTTTTACCTTATAAATTTTTATACTTTCGTTGACATTTTTTGACTTTCCAGCACACTGGACTGGCCGTCGTTTTACAAAGAAATACATAATGAAGATAAAATAAAATAAATAAATCATGAATAATAACTAATACAGATTAAGATAATTGTTAAACAGAATTTAATTTAAAGAATGAGATATAAAGATATTAAATAATTTTTTAATAGTCTTTAATAAAAATAATCATTCATATCTCAAAAAATGTCAACGA
>NW_001857108.1:0-958 GCF_000209125.1 Entamoeba dispar SAW760
TATATAAAAGGGATAAACATATAGACAGAGAGTGATAAAGAAGAATATATAGATAGATAATATATATATAATATATATAAATAATATATAGATACATAATATATATAATATATAGATACATAATATATATATATAATATATAGATAGTGATATATATATATACATACATACATAAGTGGTGATAAAAGTAGAATATAGTAGAATATATAACATAATATAAGATAGAAATATATATAGAAAGAGATAATAGTTAGAATATAAACATAGATAAAGTTCATAAGTTTAATATAATGGTATAAAGGTATAGTTATATACATAAAAAGTGGTCCCACCCAGATTCGAACTGGGGTCCTAAGAACCAAAATCTTATATGCTGCCCCTACACCATGGAACCGTTATGAATAGATGGGTAGGTGTAAGTAGTAAGTAGTAAAAGGATGTAAGAAGTAATAAGTAAGAAGTAATAAGTAAGAAGTAATAAGTAATAAGTAAGAAATGGAAGTAATGTAAGAAGTAATAAGTAAATAGTAATAAGTAGGAAATAGTAATAGTAAGAAGTGTATAGTAGATGTATAATAAAGTAATAAAAAGATATAAAGGTAAAAAGATGATAAATAATAACATAATAAATAGGGAAGATAATAAATATATATAAGCTAAGTGTAAAGATAGAAATAGGTAATAATAATATAAGGCGGCTTAGCTCAGTGGCAGAGCGTCTCTCTCGTAAAGAGAAGGTCATGGGTCCGATCCCCATAGTCGCCTTCTAGGTATTTTTTAAAGGGAATAAACATATATAAAAGGAATAAACATATATAAAAGGAATAAACATATAGACAGAGAGTGATAAAGAAGAATATATAGATAGATAATATATATATAATATATATAAATAATATATAGATACATATATATATATATATAGATACTATATATATATATATATATAGATAGTGAT
>NW_001857107.1:0-985 GCF_000209125.1 Entamoeba dispar SAW760
CATTATTATTATTAATCATCCTTATTCTCTTAATGCTTTTATGGTAATGTATGTTTATGGTTTTATTTAATGAAGCTGTAAATATGTTTATAATTTATTTTAAGAATGCTTAACATAATTAAATACTACTCAAAATAGTTTTGTTTCTCGTGGGTTTTTTGAGACCCAAAACTATTTTGAATTTTCGAATTATTTAATTCGAAATTCTTCAACAGAAGATTTATTTCTTCTTTTCTCATCTGTCCTTTATTGGGTTTATACCCAATTTTTTGACATTTTAAATTTAAATATTATTAAGTCTTTTAATACCCTCTTTTATACTAGTTATTTTATTTGATATTAAAAATTATTAAAATATTATTTATTATATTTTACTGATACTTTAATGTATTTTCTAAAAGTAAAAATTCTAAAGATATTTCTTCTAAAAATAAGAAAATTTACTCTGAAAATGGGAATTCTTTCTTTTAAAAATAGAATTTTTGAATAATTAACAAAATTTTTTGAAAATAGTTTACTTTAAAAATAGAACATAATATGTCATAAAATTTTCCAAATTCGAAAATGAAGAAAATTACTTCCATAGAATTTTCAAAAATTTAAAAACAAAAAATTCAAGAATGATTTGAATTTATCTTATTTCTAAAAATAGAATAACAAAAAATTCATTAAAAATAGAAATTGTTATTAACTCAATTTTTATAACATTTTATAACAATAAATTACATGTACCAAAATATATAATAATATAATATTTCATACCACAAATAAATTACGTTCAAAATTATATAAAATATTTTTCAAGTGTTATATTAGTTAAAAAATCAATAAATAATTAAATATCTATATTTCTTTAAAAGTAATAAATATCAAACACATTATAGTTTATTACTCATAACTATAATTATTATTAATTATGATAGTTATGTATTTGAGATATTAACTTTTTTATCTAAACTAGATGAAAGAAGTTAATGTCGTCAAT
>NW_001857106.1:0-904 GCF_000209125.1 Entamoeba dispar SAW760
TTTGTTGAATTAATATCTCTGCTACAACCTCACCATTTCTGATAAAACTTTATTTTTTGGAGGATCCACAGAACGATATTGGATACCTAGTACTTTTTATTAAAATCAAAAAAGTGCACCTTTTTTCAATAAAATTGTTGAATTAATATCTCTGCTACAACCTCACCATTTCTGATAAAACTTTATTTTTTGGAGGATCCACAGAACGATATTGGATACCTAGTACTTTATATTAAAATCAAAAAAGTGCACCTTTTTTCAACAAATTTGTTGAATTAATATCTCTGCTACAACCTCACCATTTCTGATAAAACTTTATTTTTTGGAGGATCCACAGAACGATATTGGATACCTAGTACTTTATATTAAAATCATAAAAAGTGCACCTTTTTTCAATAAAATTGTTGAATTAATATCTCTGCTACAACCTCACCATTTCTGATAAAACTTTATTTTTTGGAGGATCCACAGAACGATATTGGATACCTAGTACTTTTTATTAAAATCAAAAAAGTGCACCTTTTTTCAACAAATTTGTTGAATTAATATCTCTGCTACAACCTCACCATTTCTGATAAAACTTTATTTTTTGGAGGATCCACAGAACGATATTGGATACCTAGTACTTTTTATTAAAATCAAAAAAGTGCACCTTTTTTCAATAAAATTGTTGAATTAATATCTCTGCTACAACCTCACCATTTCTGATAAAACTTTATTTTTTGGAGGATCCACAGAACGATATTGGATACCTAGTACTTTTTATTAAAATCATAAAAAGTGCACCTTTTTTCAATAAAATTGTTGAATTATATCTCTGCTACAACCTCACCATTTCTGATAAAACTTTATTTTTTGGAGGATCCACAGAACGATATTGGATACCTAGTACTTTTTATTAAAA
>NW_001857105.1:0-972 GCF_000209125.1 Entamoeba dispar SAW760
TTTAAGATGGTAAAGCTCGATTTGCCGAAAAGGATGACGTGGTTACCAACAAATATTCGGCATTTTCGGCGACATGTTTGTATGGATAATCTGAATCGTTTTCTATTTTTAGAAATTTTATAAATTATTTGTATGGATAATCTGAATCGTTTTCTATTTTTAGAATAATTCTATATTGTTTGTATGGATAATCTGAGTCGTTATCTAATTTTAGAAAAACTTTGAAGTTATTAATAAATTTATGAAGTAAAACAATAGTTTTTTCTAATAAATAACTAACAAAAGTTGTATAAATGAAAGAAAAATATTGATAGTTAAATGAAACCTGATAAAATACGTATCATTCAAAATACATTGAATGATGGCAGTAAGCCTGTCAGTACAGTTGAACAGTTTTTAAAGAAAATAAAAGAAACATGTTGAATTGTATTGATTAACATAAGGACAACGAAAGATGGAAGGAAAAAGAACAGGGAAAAGAAAAACGAAAACAAAAACGAAAGATGGGAGTTAAAAGAAAAATGAAGGATTTAAAGAAAGAAGAACTTGAGAATGAGGAATCTAAGAATGAGGAAATTGAGAATGAGGAAATGCAAGTGAGATAAAAATAAATTTAGAGATTAAAGTAGATGAAAATGGAAATAAAAATGAAACAAAATGAAATTAAGAAATAAACAAATGATGTTAATAATAAAGAAGTGAATTGATAAAAAGTAAGAGCATTTTACACGATTTCAAAATATTGTGTTTCTGGACCGATTCTAATGCAAAGATTTCAAGCGTAGCAAAAATGATAGTGAATTTAGAAATTGAAAAATGAAGAAAGAATTAAGAAAGAATTGAATGAAGAAATGAAATTGATAAAAGTAAGAACATTTTACACGATTTCAAAATATTGTGTTTCTGGACCGATTCTAATGCAAAGATTTCAAGCGTAGCAAAAATGATAGTGAATTTAGAAAATTGAAAAAT
>NW_001857104.1:0-1040 GCF_000209125.1 Entamoeba dispar SAW760
ATTATATCTATTTTTGTTTTTATTCTATGTTATTGTTTGAATAGGGAACGTAGCTCAGTTGGTAGAGCGTAAGTCTCATAATCTTAAGGTCGTGAGTTCGATACTCACCGTTCCCACCTTTTTGTACATCTATATGACATCTATTACTATATTTTTACATCTATTAAACTTATATATTCCTTTTATTATACTTTTAGTGTACACTCTATTCTTTTATATTATCTATACTATTTTATACTATTTTATACTATCTTATACTACTTATACTACTTATAGTGTTTTATACTATGTAACTACTACTTCCTTTCCTTATATTCTTACTATCCCTATTAACTTTATTACCTTTATTACCTTTACTACCTTTACTACCTTTTATTATCTTTACTTTTGATATATGTGTTCTAGATATCATCCACCTCTGTACTTATGTACTTATCTGATAATGGGCATATGGCGCAATGGAAACGCATCAGACTTCGGATCTGAGGATTGCAGGTTCGATCCCTGCTATGCTCGTCTTTTTATCTATAACTTATCCTTATATTATATATACACCTTTATCTATACTATTATACTTATCCTATTTATATTATATATACTATACACTATTCTATTTATACACTATACTTTATATACTATTATTATTTTTATTATTTATAGACTATACACTATTCTATTATCTATACTTTATACTTTATACTTTATAGACTATAGACTATAGACTATTATTATATTTATACTTTATATTTTATATTTTATACTTTATATTTTATATTTTATACTTTATACTTTATAGACTATTATTATATCTATACTTTATACACTATAACCTATTAATATAGATATACACTATTATTATATGTTTCCACTATTATTATATCTATTTTTGTTTTTATTCTATGTTATTGTTTGAATAGGGAACGTAGCTCAGTTGGTAGAGCGTAAGTCTCATAATCTTAAGGTCGTGAGTTCGATACTCACCGTTCCCACCTTTTGTACATCTATATGACATCTATTACTATATTTTTACATCTATTAAA
>NW_001857103.1:0-722 GCF_000209125.1 Entamoeba dispar SAW760
GCCAATGCCTCGTCATCTAATTAGTGACGCGCATGAATGGATCACCGTGATTCCCACTGTCCCTATCTGCAATCTAGTGAAACCACAGTCAAGGGAACGGGCTTGATTGGAACGGCGGGGAAAGAAGACCCTGTTGAGCTTGACTCTAATTTATCATGTGAAATCGATTTTTTGGTATAGGCTAGGTGGGAGACTTTGTCAAACGTGTAATACCACCACTAGAAATACTATTTCACTCATTTCGTTAAATGTTAAAATGGATTTTCCATTAATTTAAAAACATTAAAACTTCGGTTGAAACAGGCGATTGAAAAAGATAGACGGGGAGTTTGGCTGGGGCGGCACATCTGTTACAAGATAACGCAGGTGTCCAAAGATGAACTCAATGAGGACAGAAACCTCATGTAGAATATAAGGGTATAAGTTCATTTGATTATTGATTCCAGTACAATCAATAACTCTGAAATGATGGCCTAACGATCCCTAAGATTTTTAACTAGAAAAAATTTAAAACATATTAGATTTATCTGATGTGTGAGACCGTAAGGTGATTTCTAGTTAATCCTTTAATAATAAGGCTTGGGGTGTCAGAAAAAGTTACCACAGGGATAACTGGCTTTGTGGCAGCCAAGCGCTCATAGCGACGTTGCTTTTTGATCCTTCGATGTCGGCTCTTCCTATCCATTTCAGCAGATTTGAAAAAGGTATGATTGTTCACCATT
>NW_001857102.1:0-961 GCF_000209125.1 Entamoeba dispar SAW760
GGGTTCGACATCGGAGAGGGAGCTTACAGATGCTACCACTTCTAGGAGGCAGCAGGCGCGTAAATTACCCACTTTCGAATTGAAGAGGTAGTGACGACACATAACTCTAGAGTTGAGTAAAATCAATTCTTGAAGGAATGAGTAGGAGGTAAATTCTCCTACGAAATCAATTGGAGGGCAAGTCTGGTGCCAGCAGCCGCGGTAATTCCAGCTCCAATAGTGTATATTAAAGTTGCTGTGATTAAAACGCTCGTAGTTGAATTAAAATGTGATTTTATACATTTTGAAGACTTTACATTAAGTGAAGTTTCTAGAAATGTTAAATTAAAATCAAAGAAGGAGACAATTCAAGTAATTGAGTTGTCATTACTTTGAATAAAATAAGGTGTTTAAAGCAAAACATTATGTTAATGAATATTCAAGCATGGGACAATGCTGAGGAGATGTCAATTAGACATTTCGAGAGAAGGATTAAAAGGAACAATTGGGGTGATTCAGAAAATAACGGGAGAGGTGAAAATCCATGATCGCTATAAGATGCACGAGAGCGAAAGCATTTCACTCAACTGGGTCCATTAATCAAGAACGAAAGTTAGGGGATCGAAGACGATCAGATACCGTCGTAGTCCTAACTATAAACGATGTCAACCAAGGATTGGATGAAATTCAGATGTACAAAGATGAAGAAACATTGTTTCTAAATCCAAGTATATCAATACTACCTTGTTCAGAACTTAAAGAGAAATCTTGAGTTTATGGACTTCAGGGGGAGTATGGTCACAAGGCTGAAACTTAAAGGAATTGACGGAAGGGCACACCAGGAGTGGAGCCTGCGGCTTAATTTGACTCAACACGGGAAAACTTACCAAGACCGAACAGTAGAAGGAATGACAGATTAAGAGTTCTTTCATGATTTATTGGGTAGTGGTGCATGGCCGTTCTTAGTTGGTGGAGTGATTTG
>NW_001857101.1:0-873 GCF_000209125.1 Entamoeba dispar SAW760
GTCAGATTAATAATAACTATAACAATTACTAGTACACTAAAAGTTATTTGATATTTATTACTTTTTATAGAAAATGATTTAATTATCAATAATTAATAAATTATGTTAGAATGAATTGTTAAAAATTATTTTATCTATACTGCGTCAAGAATTAATAATAACTATAACAATTACTAGTACACTAAAAGTTATTTGATATTTATTACTTTTTATAGAAAATGATTTAATTATCAATAATTAATAAATTATGTTAGAATGAATTGTTAAAAATTATTTTATCTATACTGCGTCAAGAATTAATAATAACTATAACAATTACTAGTACACTAAAAGTTATTTGATATTTATTACTTTTTATAGAAAATGATTTAATTATCAATAATTAATAAATTATGTTAGAATGAATTGTTAAAAATTATTTTATCTATACTGCGTCAAGAATTAATAATAACTATAACAATTACTAGTACACTAAAAGTTATTTGATATTTATTACTTTTTATAGAAAATGATTTAATTATCCATTTATTCATTAATCATTAAAATGAATTGTTAAAAATTATTTTATCTATACTGCGTCAAGAATTAATAATAACTATAACAATTACTAGTACACTAAAAGTTATTTGATATTTATTACTTTTTATAGAAAATGATTTAATTATCCATTTATTCATTAATCATTAAAATGAATTGTTAAAAATTATTTTATCTATACTGCGTCAAGAATTAATAATAACTATAACAATTACTAGTACACTAAAAGTTATTTGATATTTATTACTTTTTATAGAAATGATTTAATTATCATAATTAATAAATTATGTTAGAATGAATTGTTAAAATTATTTATCTATACTGCGTCAGATATAT
>NW_001857100.1:0-911 GCF_000209125.1 Entamoeba dispar SAW760
TTATGTTCACACAGATGGGAACGTCAGGTAATCTACCTTCTTTGTTTTTATATAGAGAGTTTTTTTTTAAATAAAGGAATAAAGGAATAAAGGAATATAGAAATATAGAAATATAGAAATAAAGGAATATAGAAATAAATACATACATAGATATATAAATAAAGATATATATAAATAAATAAATAAAGAAATATATATATATATATAAATAAAGAAATATATATATAATAGAATATAAAGGTTATAGAAGTTGAAAGGGATTAAAGTAAAGTAATCTAGTCAATAAAAAGACGAGCTTGGCAGGGATCGAACCTGCAATCCCCAGATTCGTAGTCTGATGCGTTTCCATTGCGCCACAAGCCCTATAACATTCATAAAATACTGGGAAGATAAAAAAAGGGATATATAAGTTATATAAATGTTATAAGTTATATAAATGTTATAAGTTATATAAATGATATAAGTTATATAAATGATATAAGTTATATAAATGATATAGATATGATATAGATATAGATATAGATATGATATATAAAAGACATAAGAAAGATAAGATATAAAATAAACAGACTAGGAATAATAATAAAAGTACATAGTCATATAATAATATAATAATATAAGAAAATATATGATAGTCATAGTCATAAGTAAGTAGGATAACGGTAGGTTCATATCAAGTAGGATACACCCGTTCCCATCCGAACACGGAAGTAAAGATGCTTAGAGCCTGATCAGTACCATTATGTTCACACAGATGGGAACGTCAGGTAATCTACCTTTTTGTTTTTATATAGAGAGTTTTTTTTTAAATAAAGGAATAAAGGAATAAAGGAATATAGAAATATAGAAATATAGAAATAAAGGAATATAGAAATAAATACATACATAGATATATAAATAAAGATATATAT
>NW_001857099.1:0-817 GCF_000209125.1 Entamoeba dispar SAW760
AGTAAATTTCATTACCTTGACATTCAGAGCACTGGGCAGAAATCACATTCTGTAATGAACCTTTTAGATTTATCAGAATGCTATGTTTTTATTAAACAGTCGGATTCCCCTAACCTTTAAAGTTCTGATTCGATTTTAATCCTTTTACAAGGAAATCACCAGAGCTACTCTTTCTTGCTAACTTACAGAGCTATGTTGCCGACTTCCCTTACCTGCGTTATTCTATTTAACTAAAGATTTTGCTTCTTGGAGACCTGTTGCGGTTATTAGTACGAGCAAAAGAATTCTTTAATTAGCTTTATGCTAAGATTCCCTTTAATTTTTATGAAGACTGCAAAAATACCACAATTCAATCATATGTTGAATTTCTTACAAAGCCAATAAATTCCACTTCTCTGATTGATTCATTTCAGTGGAGTTTACTTTTGTTAAGAAGAAAAGAGAACTCTTCCGTAGATTTTCACACTCCATTTTAAAGTTCATGATATGTTACCATTTTATTCGATTTAATCTTATTTCTAAGATTTAATCATTAATTCTCTTGATTAAAAACTATTAATCTTATTCCCTTTCAATCCTTATATTGACTATATGTCACTTATATATTTCTTAAGGATTTCCATCTGTAATTTAGGATCGATTCACCCTAATCCAAGTAATGTTGTTTAGGAACCTTTCTCCTCTTCAGTTCTAAGATGTTTTTTTCCTCTTCTTAGTATTTGCTACTACCACCAAGATCTGCACTAAGGACAGTTTCAATCTAAATTACTTTAAATCTTTACTACTTTTGTTGTCCTTACGCCATTTCGTTTCCTTA
>NW_001857098.1:0-697 GCF_000209125.1 Entamoeba dispar SAW760
ACATAGATATATAAATAAAGATATATATAAATAAATAAATAAAGAAATATATATATATATATAAATAAAGAAATATATATATAATAGAATATAAAGGTTATAGAAATTGAAAGGGATTAAAGTAAAGTAATCTAGTCAATAAAAAGACGAGCTTGGCAGGGATCGAACCTGCAATCCCCAGATTCGTAGTCTGATGCGTTTCCATTGCGCCACAAGCCCTATAACATTCATAAAATACTGGGAAGATAAAAAAAGGGATATATAAGTTATATAAATGTTATAAGTTATATAAATGTTACAAGTTATATAAATGATATAAGTTATATAAATGATATAAGTTATATAAATGATATAGATATGATATAGATATAGATATAGATATGATATATAAAAGACATAAGAAAGATAAGATCTAAAATAAACAGACTAGGAATAATAATAAAAGTACATAGTCATATAATAATATAATAATATAAGAAAATATATGATAGTCATAGTCATAAGTAAGTAGGATAACGGTAGGTTCATATCAAGTAGGATACACCCGTTCCCATCCGAACACGGAAGTAAAGATGCTTAGAGCCTGATCAGTACCATTATGTTCACACAGATGGGAACGTCAGGTAATCTACCTTTTTGTTTTTATATAGAGAGTTTTTTTTTAAATAAAGGAATAAAGGAATAAAGGAATATAGAA
>NW_001857097.1:0-440 GCF_000209125.1 Entamoeba dispar SAW760
AAATGGAGTGTGAAAATCTGCGGAAGAGTTGTCTTTTCTTCTTAACAAAAGTAAACTCCACTGAAATGAATCAATCAGAGAAGTGGAATTTATTGGCTTAGTAAGAAATTCAACATATGATTGAATTGTGGTATTTTTGCAGTCTTCATAAAAATTAAAGGGAATCTTAGCATAAAGCTACTTAAAGAATTCTTTTGCTCGTACTAATAACCGCAACAGGTCTCCAAGAAGCAAAATCTTTAGTTAAATAGAATAACGCAGGTAAGGGAAGTCGGCAACATAGCTCTGTAAGTTAGCAAGAAAGAGTAGCTCTGGTGATTTCCTTGTAAAAGGATTAAAATCGAATCAGAACTTTAAAGGTTAGGGGAATCCGACTGTTTAATAAAAACATAGCATTCTGATAAATCTAAAAGGTTCATTACAGAATGTGATTTCTGCCC
>NW_001857096.1:0-855 GCF_000209125.1 Entamoeba dispar SAW760
TAAAAGAATAAATAATAAATATAAATATAAATCAAATGATAATAATAAAAACAAATAATAAATAAATGATAAATAAATAAGAATAATCAAAAATATAATAATATTAAAAATTAAATCAAATCAAAATAATCAAAACAAGAAATAAATATATGAATCAAATGAAAATAAATAAATAAAATAAATAATAAGAATAAAGAAGAATAATAAGAAAGAAAAGAAATATAAATAATATTAATAATAAATTAAAATAAAATAAGAAATGAAAATACAATAATAATGATAAATAATAAAAATATGAAACAATAAAGATAATAATAATAATATAAAATGATGATATTAAAGAAATTATTAAAATATAAAATAATGATAAAAGAAAACAATGAAATATAGAATAAATTCATTTTAATATAAATCATTTAAATAATTAAATAATAAAATTATTTTATAATATTGAAATATTTCATAAATATAATAAAAATGAACAAATAAAAGAATAGAGAAAAATAAATAAAAGAATAATAAATAATAAAATAAAATAATAAATATATTAAAAAGAAAAAAAAATAAATAATACATATAAATAAAAATCATAAAAATAAAAAAGAATAAAATAATTTGCATAAATAAAATAATGTTAAATAATTTACATCAATAAATTAAACGCTTTTTTTATTTCATATTTCTAATTTCTATAATAAAAAATACATCCATTATTTCATCATTTATTATCTCATTTTGAATTATTCTTTTTTATCTTCTTTCATTTTATATTCTCAACATTCTACTTTTATTCTTTTCATCTTCTTCTACTTCTTAATTTCACTTTTTTCTTTTATATCATTCTTTCTCTTCATT
>NW_001857095.1:0-859 GCF_000209125.1 Entamoeba dispar SAW760
ATTATATATTATATCTTATATCTTATATATGTTTATAACTTTATATGTTTATGAGTTAGACTCCTTATTATTATCTTTCCACTTATTATTCCCTTCTATATCTTAGTATTTCTATCTTCTATATACTACTATCCTATTTTATTACTATACTTCTATTTTACTACTATACTATTCGACTATATATTACTTCTTTATTCTACTATTCGACTATTCTCTCCTGTTTATCTATACACTAGATTACTACTATAGTACTTTCCTATTCTACTATACTACTATACTACTATTCTACTATTCTACTATACTACTATACTACTATACTACTATACTACTATACTACTATTCTACTATTCTACTATTCTACTATACTGTTATTCTACTATTCTACTATACTGTTATTCTACTATACTACTATTCTACTATTCTACTATTCTCCTATTTCCTGACTATCTATACACTATAAGCACTTGTGGTCCAATGGTATGACGTATCCCTGCCACGGATGAGACCCGGGTTCGATTCCCGGCAAGTGCACTTTTTATGCTCTTATACTTATGTATTATGACCCTTTAGACTAAAAAAAATATCATCTATACTATATATATTATATATATTATATATACTATAACTATGTATATATTATTATCTTATTCCTTATTCATTTCTACTTTTATCTTATTATACTTAAACCTCTTATTATTTAATCTCTTTATGTATACATCCTTTATATTATCCATATATATATTATATCTTATCTTTATATATTATATATTATATATTATATATCTTCCTTTATATATTATATATTATATCTTATCTTTATATATTATATATTATATCTATATCTTATATATGTTATACT
>NW_001857094.1:0-873 GCF_000209125.1 Entamoeba dispar SAW760
CTTTTTTAACTTTTGTACCCAAGTCAACCTTCACATCCGTAACGTAACCGCCATTATTGAAACTTAATGCAGCACCCTCTCTTGGATTTAGTTGGCCAGATAATTTTCTTGTTTGCTCGACTCCAGTGACTTTTACTTCCATCCAAGCAATCTTAGGAATCGGTGTTTCTTTAACCGGTTCATCCTGTCCACATGACGAAATAAAAAAGATTATAAATAATAAAGTTATATTTTTCATTGAGCTTGCTTAAGCCTCCTCATTGCTTATTTCTTGAGCTGGAACATCTGTATTATCCCAGCCACCTCCCATTGCTTTATATAGCTGAATTATAAATTGCACTAAACTTCCATCACTTTTCGCTAACTCATCCTCTTGAAAAAAAATCACTCTTTCAGCATCTTGGACTTCTTGAAAGTCGATGAGACCTGAGGTGTATCTCGCCACAGTAATTTTATTTACTTTTTTTGCAGCTTTAACCGATGCCCTTAGCGATGCATTTCTTTGTTTCTCCTCTTTATAGGATTTTAGTGCGTTTTCAACTTCCTCAAATGCTGTCAAAACTGTCTTTTCATAGTTTACACGAGCTTGCTCAAGTTGGGCATCCTGAACCTTTATTGCACTCTCCTCTGCTCCTGCATCAAATAAATCCCATCTAAAGTTTGGTCCAAAAGACCAATATCTGGAGTTTGAGCTAAACTGGCTATCTGAGCCTCTAGCATCATAACCAAAGGTACCATTCAAATTAAATCTTGGATATTGTTCAGCTGTTGCGATGCCTACCTCTGCTGTTTCTTGTACTAACCTACTTTCTGCTTTCCTTATGTCTGGTCGTTGCCTTAATATTTCTCTAGGAAGCATAACAATTGTTTTTT
>NW_001857093.1:0-639 GCF_000209125.1 Entamoeba dispar SAW760
CTTTATATCTCATTCTTTAAATTAAATTCTGTTTAACATTATCTTAATCTGTATTAGTTATTATTCATGATTTATTTATTTTATTTTATCTTCATTATGTATTTCTTTTTAATATTAATCATTATTTTTTTATATTAATATCTCAAAAAATGTCAACGAAAGTATAAAAATTTATAAGGTAAAAGTTGTTCAGAATTGAATTCTAAACAATTCATTTCTCATACATAATTATGTTAAATAAAATGATGAAATAATCATGAAAAAATTGTTAAAAAATGAGGTCTTCAGATTACCTCCAAGAACATTTTTTACCTTATAAGTTTTCATTAAAACAACCTTGTTACAGAGATATGATAAAATTGACTCAGTGACAAAAAATATTGACTCTACTCATCTATACGTCCTTCAATACTTTATCTACAAAACAATTATTTTATTTGATATATCAGTATTATAATTATTATTTTATATTATATGAAAAACGATGTATATTTAAGATAAGTCATTTTTTGTGTCTCAAAAAAATCATGATAGAAGTATCATTTTTTATAAATTTTTATTAATAAATCACTTGTTTAAAATTAATATCTGAACAACTTTTACCTTATAAATTTTTATACTTTCGTTGACATTTTTTGA
>NW_001857092.1:0-903 GCF_000209125.1 Entamoeba dispar SAW760
TACTTTACTAACCAAAGAAACTATTACTGTTATAATGAGCCGTCCGCAGTTTCATCCTACTTGGTCTTTATACTTACACATGCATGGCTTAATCTTTAACATCAGCATATAATACTGGCAGGATCAACCAGATATTTTATTCTTCTTCCTTTTTAAAAGGAAGGATTCTTTATTCTTACTTCTCTTTTGTATTTATATCCATTTCTCCTTTCTTTATTCTCCTACTTTTGACTTCTTTTTTATTTACTAATTATACTAAAAAACAAACTTATATTATTTAAATCTGTTCTGTCATCTAATTACTTTTATATAGTTAGATCAAGTACAATTTTCTTTATATTCAGTCTTATATTTATTTCTTTAAATTCTTTCATTCTTAACAACATATATCTATTATGATTATATTAAATTCTTTTAATAATCATTTCTTATTTCTTTAATTAATCTCTTCTATGAGATTACTTATTCTGTTTATCTCTTATATTATTCTCCCTAAATATTATGAATACTTATTTTATTTATTATTTTATTGACAAACTGTGCTATTCTCTCATAATTTATTATTTAAACAAACGTAAATGCTATATTCTCTCTTTATTATTCCTCTCATTATATAGTAGCATTAATTATTATTAATCATCCTTATTCTCTTAATGCTTTTATGGTAATGTATGTTTATGGTTTTATTTAATGAAGCTGTAAATATGTTTATAATTTATTTTAAGAATGCTTAACATAATTAAATACTACTCAAAATAGTTTTGTTTCTCGTGGGTTTTTTGAGACCCAAAACTATTTTGAATTTTCGAATTATTTAATTCGAAATTCTTCAACAGAAGATTTATTTCTTCTTTTCTCATCTGTCCTTTATTGGGTTTATACCCAATTTTTTGACATTTTAAA
>NW_001857091.1:0-271 GCF_000209125.1 Entamoeba dispar SAW760
GGGAACGGGTGTATCCTACTTGATATGAACCTACCGTTATCCTACTTACTTATGACTATGACTATCATATATTTTCTTATATTATTATATTATTATATGACTATGTACTTTTATTATTATTCCTAGTCTGTTTATTTTATATCTTATCTTTCTTATGTCATTTATATATCATATCTATATCTATATCTATATCATATCTATATCATTTATATAACTTATATCATTTATATAACTTATATCATTTATATAACTTATAACATTTATATAACTT
>NW_001857090.1:0-889 GCF_000209125.1 Entamoeba dispar SAW760
TGTATATTTAGACTTTGATGAATACTATCACCTTTTCGATTTATACTTCCAAATAAATTTACTCTTTTCTAAACTATATTCTTTTCAAAATATATTTAAATTGACGAGGCTTTCACTCTCTCTGGCTCAGCATTCGTTCTGAATTCAATCTAAATTATCTCTTTTAAATATAATTTTTCTTTTAGTTACACTCTGAATAATTTAAGACTAGCCTCACACATTGCTGTATTCTTCTAACCTTTTTACAATTATCCATTTTTATCAACTTGGTCTTTTTCTTTTTCATTCGCCATTACTTAAGAAATCATTGTTATTTTTTCTTCCTTCCCTTATTGATATGCTTAAGTTAAGGGAGTCCTCTTACGATACTCAAATCTTTATTTATTAACTCACTTATAGATATCTGGTTAAAGCTCTTTACTTCTTCTCTCTTTTACCCACTAGCTACTTCTCACTTCTACTAATATTTGCTTTTAATATACTCTTTTATTTTGGATATTGAATATCATATATACCTTGAAGTTCATAAGTATACTTTCAAGCATTCAAAGTTTGGATATTCACATTTTATTGTTCCTATCACTTATCGCAATTCATTGCGTTCTTCATCGCACAGGAAACTAAACTATCCAAAGTAATATTTTATTATACTTTTTCTTTCTTCTTATATTCTAATTCCTTTTATTCTTACTTTTATTATTTTCTTTGTAGATTATCTTATTCTATAAATTTCTTGTTTTATTTTAAAAGATTATTTCTTTTCTTTTAATGATCCTTCCGCAGGTTCACCTACGGAAACCTTGTTACGACTTCTCCTTCCTCTAAATAAGGAGATTTAAATCCATTTTCTATCTATAAGACAGATCCTAGATTTCACTCTTTATTCATC
>NW_001857089.1:0-875 GCF_000209125.1 Entamoeba dispar SAW760
TGAATTATATCAACGAATTGAAACAATGATTGAAAAGAAATTAAATGAATATAAAGTAAATGAAAAAGAAGCAATTGCATATTCACAAAAGGCAAATGATGCAATGAGAATTGTTAGTCAACAACTTAAAGAAGAAGCACAAAAGAAAAAAGAAAAACTTCAAAAAGGACAAAAAAAATTAAATGAAGAAGAAGATAATGATGAATAAATAAATTAATTAATTGATTGATTATTAATTTTATTATTGTAAAGAAAAAATACTAATTTCAAAACATAAAAATCCATTATTAATTGGATGAATAAATTGTAATGATGGAAATTTTCGATTTAATTGAATTAAATATTTTTGTAATTCAATCATTTTTCTATGATATTGATTTTTAAAACAACAATTTGTTAATCCACAACTTATACATGAAAAAGTTTCTTCAATAATTGTTTTCCATGTAATAGTTTCTGCTTCAATAAAATATTGATTTATTTGATTTATAATTATTTCAAATTCATTATTTTCAATTAATCCAGCTAATTGTTGTGGTCTTGTTGTAAAGAATCTTGGTGTAAGTCCTTTTGAATAATCTCTATCTATACTCACAATTTGATATTGTGGTGTTTGCATTAAATAAATTTTTTTTATTTTTATATATTTTATTATTTATATTTATTTATTATTATATAATAAATATTATTATTAAAAAGAAACTAAATTAAATAGAAAGAACAATAATTGTTCCAATATCATCTGATGCTACTACTTTCATATTATTATCAGTTTCAATAGCACTAATTGATATAATTTTAGATGGACAACAATTCATTATTTTTCCATTTGAACTTTTATTAAAATGAATTGGTTTTGAGTTAAATGGAATTAT
>NW_001857088.1:0-921 GCF_000209125.1 Entamoeba dispar SAW760
CTCAAATACTAATTAACAAAGTACAAAGGAAGAAAGTTTAAAAGATATGAAAGATATTAATCAAAAAACAAGTTCAAAATAAAAGAATCAAAAGAGTAATTTTTTTAAAAGACAAAAATCAACAAAATAAAAACTTTTAAGAAAATAAAAAAAATTGAGATCTTAGAGAACTGATTTTTATAATATTATGAAAGTGATTTTAACACTTTTTATTTTATTATTAGTACAGTCAAAGGATGTTGTAGACACAGTTACATTTGAAATTAAACCATCACCAAAGAACATTAACGAATTATTAGCAATACTTGATAAAGAAATTGAGAGAAAGAATAGTAGTTCTATTAAACGATATGAAGAAGCAAATATTAAATATCAAGTAAATAGAGAGAAGTATTCATCATTGTTGGTCTCATCAAAATCTCAAATGACAAATGTTGTAGAAGATATAAATTCAATTAAAAAAGAATTAAAAACATTAACACTCAAACGGAATGCATTAATCCAAGTTAAACAAAATACACAAGAAATTGACCATCAAATTACTGTATTAAAACAAAACAAAAAGGATAAAGAAAAAGCCTTAAAAGATATAAATAAAAGAAGCAAACAATTACAGAAAGAATATAATAAAGTTATTGTTCATTGGGAAAAAGCACAGAAAAAAAGAAGTAATGAAAAAGAATTTATTAATAAAAGAAAGAATAAAATTATTCAATTAAAAGAAATTATTTCATTGGCATTAATTAAAAATAAGGAACTTAAAGCATTATCACAAGAATTTATTAATTCTATGGTTTGTGGTAATAAAATTGAACGAGAAACATTCTTTTTAATGAAAAATAAAACTGATAAAAATTCTAAACGATTAATGAAGTTATTACAAGATGCTAGAAACCTTGCAGAAAAGTAACACAACCAAAA
>NW_001857087.1:0-1064 GCF_000209125.1 Entamoeba dispar SAW760
TAGAGTACATAAGTACATATATAATATATATATATACATAGAAGAAATAAAAAGTAAAAAGTAAAAAGTAAAAAATAAGAATAAGGTATAGTAAAGATAGTCTATATATAATAGGTATAAAATAAGTAATAAGTAATAAGTAATAAGTAATATATAATATATAAAGAAATATAGAAATAAAAAGGAATAAATATAATAAGTCATTACATATATAAAATAAACATAAATAATAAAATAAAATTTAAATAAATATAAAAATATATATAAATATAGTCATAGTCTAGAAGTCAAGAATACTAATAATCTGTGAGCCTTCCTAGCTCAGTCGGTAGAGCGCGCGGCTCTTAACCGCGCGGTCGTGGGTTCGAGCCCCACGGGGGGCGTATTTTTATAATAAGAATAGGTGGTATAAGAGGAAATAGTATAAAGTATAAAGGTATAAAGGTATAAAGGTATAAAGGTATAAATGGTTATAGGTATAAAAGTATAAAAGTATAAAAGTATAAGAATATAAAGGTATAAAGGGATAAGAATAGTATAAGAGGAATAGAATAGTATAGTATAAAGGGATAAGAATAGCATATAGGTAATAGTATAAAGTAGGTACATCTAATAAGGATATAGGAAGTAAAATACTAAGTAAAATACTAAGGAAGTATAAAAAGATATATACATATATACATGTATAAGTATAATAAATAGAAATAGAAATATAAGAATATATCTACTAAAGAGAAAGAATAAGGGAATAAGGGAATAAAAAAAGAACATAATAATATAATATAATAATATAATAATAAGTGAATAAGATGATAATAATAATAATAGTAGCATAAAGGTTAATAATAATAGTAAAAAAGACGCTTCCGCTTGGGATCGAACCAAGGACCTAACGGTTAACAGCCGTTCGCTCTGCCGACTGAGCCACGGAAGCTTTCAGTAAGCATAAGTTAAGCAGAAGTAAGCAGAAATGTTAAAGTAGATATGATAGCAGAATGATAAAGTAGATATGATAGCAGAAATGATAAGTAGAAATATAAGTAGATATGATAAAGTAAATATGA
>NW_001857086.1:0-926 GCF_000209125.1 Entamoeba dispar SAW760
CAGCCCTATAACTTCATAAAATACTGGGAAGATAAAAAAAGGGATATATAAGTTATATAAATGTTATAAGTTATATAAATGTTATAAGTTATATAAATGATATAAGTTATATAAATGATATAAGTTATATAAATGATATAGATATGATATAGATATAGATATAGATATGATATATAAAAGACATAAGAAAGATAAGATATAAAATAAACAGACTAGGAATAATAATAAAAGTACATAGTCATATAATAATATAATAATATAAGAAAATATATGATAGTCATAGTCATAAGTAAGTAGGATAACGGTAGGTTCATATCAAGTAGGATACACCCGTTCCCATCCGAACACGGAAGTAAAGATGCTTAGAGCCTGATCAGTACCATTATGTTCACACAGATGGGAACGTCAGGTAATCTACCTTTTTGTTTTTATATAGAGAGTTTTTTTTTAAATAAAGGAATAAAGGAATAAAGGAATATAGAAATATAGAAATATAGAAATAAAGGAATATAGAAATAAATACATACATAGATATATAAATAAAGATATATATAAATAAATAAATAAAGAAATATATATATATATATAAATAAAGAAATATATATATAATAGAATATAAAGGTTATAGAAGTTGAAAGGGATTAAAGTAAAGTAATCTAGTCAATAAAAAGACGAGCTTGGCAGGGATCGAACCTGCAATCCCCAGATTCGTAGTCTGATGCGTTTCCATTGCGCCACAAGCCCTATAACATTCATAAAATACTGGGAAGATAAAAAAAGGGATATATAAGTTATATAAATGTTATAAGTTATATAAATGTTATAAGTTATATAAATGATATAAGTTATATAAATGATATAAGTTATATAAATGATATAGATATGATATAGATATAGATATAGATATGATATATAAAAGACATAAG
>NW_001857085.1:0-868 GCF_000209125.1 Entamoeba dispar SAW760
ATTATGTTATTATGTTATTATGTTATTATGTTATTATGTTATTATGTTATTATGTATATATGTATATATGTATATATGTATATATGTATATATGTTTATATTTATATTCTTTATATACTTCCTCATTTATTATTTTCTTATTACTATCTATTTATTATTACCTATACTTTATCTACTTTATATTATTACTACCTTTACTTTATATTATTACTACTTATACTTTATATTATTACTACTTATACTTTATATTATTACTACTTATACTTTATATTATTACTACTTATACTTTATATTAATGCTAAAAAATTCCATCGCCGGGAATCGAACCCGGGGCACAAACGTGAAAGGCTTGTATGTTACCAACTACACCACAATGGATTACTATACCATGTATATATGCGACTTTGACTTTATTCTTATTATATTTATATTACTTATATTACTTATTAGACTTATATTATCTTTTACTTTATTACTCTATGCTTATGTATATATCTATATGTTTATATTTCTTTATATGTATATTATATATTATATATTATTATTATTATTATTATTATTATTATGTTCTTCTATATTATATTTATATTTATATTTATGTTTATGTTTATGTTTATTATTATTTATGTCTATGTACTTTCCTATATACATCCTTATATATATATATATATTTATTTATTTCTTTTCACACCTATTCTTATCTATTAGTATAAAACTCCTATTTATTACTATTACTATTACTATTACTATTAGTATAAAAATTTTATCTATTAGTATATTACTTGTACACCTATGTATTAGTATATTAGTTCTTTACCTATGTATTAGTATAAAACTGATCCGACCAACCGGATTCGAACCAGTGACC
>NW_001857084.1:0-946 GCF_000209125.1 Entamoeba dispar SAW760
TAATTGTTGATTAATATCTCTGCTACAACCTCACCATTTCTGATAAAACTTTATTTTTTGGAGGATCCACAGAACGATATTGGATACCTAGTACTTTTTATTAAAATCAAAAAAGTGCACCTTTTTTCAATAAAATTGTTGAACTTGTATCTCATCTACAACCTCACCATTTCTGATAAAACTTTATTTTTTGGAGGTTCCATATAAAGTTACTAGATACCTAGTACTTTTTATTAAAATCAGACGCATTTAACTTCTTTCGTCTAATTTAGACAGAAACATGTCAAAAATTATCTCAGATAGAAAGCGACCAGAATTAATAATTTTTATCTTTTTGTAGAGTGCATATTAATGTGATTAATACTTAGTACTTTTTATTAAAATTGACGACATTTAACTTCTTTCATTTGGTTTAGATAAAAATAGAATAAATTAATATCTCAAATACATGACGATCACAATTAATAATTTTTATCTTTTTGCAGAGTGCTTTTGAAGATAATTGATATATAGTACTTTATATTAAAATCATAAAAAGTGCACCTTTTTTCAACAAATTTGTTGAATTAATATCTCTGCTACAACCTCACCATTTCTGATAAAACTTTATTTTTTGGAGGATCCACAGAACGATATTGGATACCTAGTACTTTTTATTAAAATCAAAAAAGTGCACCTTTTTTCAATAAAATTGTTGAATTAATATCTCTGCTACAACCTCACCATTTCTGATAAAACTTTATTTTTTGGAGGATCCACAGAACGATATTGGATACCTAGTACTTTATATTAAAATCAAAAAAGTGCACCTTTTTTCAACAAATTTGTTGAATTAATATCTCTGCTACAACCTCACCATTTCTGATAAAACTTTATTTTTTGGAGGATCCACAGAACGATATTGGATACCTAGTACTTTATATTAAAATCATAAAAAGTGCACCTT
>NW_001857083.1:0-869 GCF_000209125.1 Entamoeba dispar SAW760
CCACTGTCCCTATCTGCAATCTAGTGAAACCACAGTCAAGGGAACGGTCTTGATTGGAACGGCGGGGAAAGAAGACCCTGTTGAGCTTGACTCTAATTTATCATGTGAAATCGATTTTTTGGTATAGGCTAGGTGGGAGACTTTGTCAAACGTGTAATACCACCACTAGAAATACTATTTCACTCATTTCGTTAAATGTTAAAATGGATTTTCCATTAATTTAAAAACATTAAAACTTCGGTTGAAACAGGCGATTGAAAAAGATAGACGGGGAGTTTGGCTGGGGCGGCACATCTGTTACAAGATAACGCAGGTGTCCAAAGATGAACTCAATGAGGACAGAAACCTCATGTAGAATATAAGGGTATAAGTTCATTTGATTATTGATTCCAGTACAATCAATAACTCTGAAATGATGGCCTAACGATCCCTAAGATTTTTAACTAGAAAAAATTTAAAACATATTAGATTTATCTGATGTGTGAGACCGTAAGGTGATTTCTAGTTAATCCTTTAATAATAAGGCTTGGGGTGTCAGAAAAGTTACCACAGGGATAACTGGCTTGTGGCAGCCAAGCGCTCATAGCGACGTTGCTTTTTGATCCTTCGATGTCGGCTCTTCCTATCCATTTCAAGCAGAATTGAAAAAAGGTATGATTGTTCACCATTTAATAGGGAACGTGAGCTGGGTTTAGACCGTCGTGAGACAGGTTAGTTTTACCCTACCGTTTCGGTAGATCTTCAAAGTATTTAGATAGTAGCACAACTCAGTACGAGAGGAACCGTTGTGTCACGCCACTGGATTATTCAATTATTTGATCAAATAGTGTTGAGAATCTAACACGTGTTGAAATAATGGCTGAAAGCCT
>NW_001857082.1:0-972 GCF_000209125.1 Entamoeba dispar SAW760
AACAAGATAAGAACAGAAATAATATATTAGATAATGAAAATATAACAATGAATGAATAATATAAAATAAAGAATAAATAAATAATTATTGAATTAATCAAATAAGAAAAAGATAAAAAATGAATAAATTAATTAGATGAATATTATATTTTCATTTTATAAGAATGAAATGATTAATTTTCAATAATTTTATAATTATCAATGATATATTATTGATAATAAACATTAAATTATTTCAAATAGAATAAATATTAATTTAATAACATTTATAACCATTATATAATGTTATTTCTTATTTTAAATTAATTTTTATTTTCATTATATTTTATATAATGATTAAATATTCTATATTTTATATAAAATATGATTATCATAAATTAATTTGATTTATATTTATTTTATTTAATTCTAAAAGTAAAATAACAATCATTTTATATATATTTATAATATAATTAAAATAAATGATAAAATATGAAATAAATAATAAATAAATATAAATATATAAATGATAAAGAATGTTTAATATGTAATTTTAATAATAAAATACTAATAAATTAAATGATAATCAAAATTCAAACATAAAATAAATGATAATATAATTGTTAATAAATGAATTTAATTAATTAAATTATGATATTATAATTTAAAATTGAATTATATAATATAATACAACATAATATTATTGAATTCTATGTTATTTTAATTTATTTAATTTCATAATATAATATTTAACTATCATTTCATAATGAATTAATAATATTTATTTTATTAATTTATTCATAATGTTTTATTCATTCATTAATAACAAATAAATGATAAAATGAATAATAAATAATCAAATAAATAACATAATAATCATAAATAAAAAATAATTAAATAAATATAAATAAATAACAATGATAAAACAACATATCAATATATTGAAATTAATTATTTCAAGAAATTATTATCATTCAATTTATTAAATACAAAT
>NW_001857081.1:0-803 GCF_000209125.1 Entamoeba dispar SAW760
GTAGTCTGATGCGTTTCCATTGCGCCACAAGCCCTATAACATTCATAAAATACTGGGAAGATAAAAAAAGGGATATATAAGTTATATAAATGTTATAAGTTATATAAATGTTATAAGTTATATAAATGATATAAGTTATATAAATGATATAAGTTATATAAATGATATAGATATGATATAGATATAGATATAGATATGATATATAAAAGACATAAGAAAGATAAGATATAAAATAAACAGACTAGGAATAATAATAAAAGTACATAGTCATATAATAATATAATAATATAAGAAAATATATGATAGTCATAGTCATAAGTAAGTAGGATAACGGTAGGTTCATATCAAGTAGGATACACCCGTTCCCATCCGAACACGGAAGTAAAGATGCTTAGAGCCTGATCAGTACCATTATGTTCACACAGATGGGAACGTCAGGTAATCTACCTTTTTGTTTTTATATAGAGAGTTTTTTTTTAAATAAAGGAATAAAGGAATAAAGGAATATAGAAATATAGAAATATAGAAATAAAGGAATATAGAAATAAATACATACATAGATATATAAATAAAGATATATATAAATAAATAAATAAAGAAATATATATATATATATAAATAAAGAAATATATATATAATAGAATATAAAGGTTATAGAAGTCGAAAGGGATTAAAGTAAAGTAATCTAGTCAATAAAAAGACGAGCTTGGCAGGGATCGAACCTGCAATCCCCAGATTCGTAGTCTGATGCGTTTCCATTGCGCCACAAGCCCTATAACATTCATAAAATACTGGGAAGATAA
>NW_001857080.1:0-988 GCF_000209125.1 Entamoeba dispar SAW760
TATATATATATATTTCTTTATTTATTTATTTATATATATCTTTATTTATATATCTATGTATGTATTTATTTCTATATTCCTTTATTTCTATATTTCTATATTTCTATATTCCTTTATTCCTTTATTCCTTTATTTAAAAAAAAACTCTCTATATAAAAACAAAAAGGTAGATTACCTGACGTTCCCATCTGTGTGAACATAATGGTACTGATCAGGCTCTAAGCATCTTTACTTCCGTGTTCGGATGGGAACGGGTGTATCCTACTTGATATGAACCTACCGTTATCCTACTTACTTATGACTATGACTATCATATATTTTCTTATATTATTATATTATTATATGACTATGTACTTTTATTATTATTCCTAGTCTGTTTATTTTATATCTTATCTTTCTTATGTCTTTTATATATCATATCTATATCTATATCTATATCATATCTATATCATTTATATAACTTATATCATTTATATAACTTATATCATTTATATAACTTATAACATTTATATAACTTATAACATTTATATAACTTATATATCCCTTTTTTTATCTTCCCAGTATTTTATGAATGTTATAGGGCTTGTGGCGCAATGGAAACGCATCAGACTACGAATCTGGGGATTGCAGGTTCGATCCCTGCCAAGCTCGTCTTTTTATTGACTAGATTACTTTACTTTAATCCCTTTCAACTTCTATAACCTTTATATTCTATTATATATATATTTCTTTATTTATATATATATATATATTTCTTTATTTATTTATTTATATATATCTTTATTTATATATCTATGTATGTATTTATTTCTATATTCCTTTTATTTCTATATTTCTATATTTCTATATTCCTTTATTCCTTTATTCCTTTATTTAAAAAAAAACTCTCTATATAAAAACAAAAAGGTAGATTACCTGACGTTCCCATCTGTGTGAACATAATGGTACTGATCAGGCTCTAAGCATCTTTACTTCCGTGTTCGGATGG
>NW_001857079.1:0-936 GCF_000209125.1 Entamoeba dispar SAW760
AATTGATGAAAATCATGTCATTTTTCACGAAATTCAAATATGTTAATCTAGGACCATCAGAGATGCAAAGATTTTAATTTCGTGAAAAATGACGAGGTTTTTGGCCATTCAAAAAAAAAATGAAAAATCTAAAAACAAAAAGAGAGAAAAAATTGGAGAAAGTGAGGATGAAAATTGACCAAAAAATGTCTCATTTTTCACGAAATTCAAATATGTTAATCTAGGACCATCAGAGATGCAAAGATTTTAATTTCGTGAAAAATGACGAGGTTTTTGGCCATTCAAAAAAAAATGAAAAATCTAAAAACAAAAAGAGAGAAAAAATTGAGGATGAAAATTGACCAAAAAATGTCTCATTTTTCACGAAATTCAAGTATGTTAATCTACTACCCAGTGTGATACACATACTTGAATTTCGTGAAGAATTATGACATCTTGGTGGAAACCCATGTCAATAAAAAAAAGAGAAAAAAAATGAAGAATAGGGTTAATAGGGTTAAATAGAAAAGAGAAAAAAAATTAGAAAAAATAAAAAAATGGTGAAAAAAGAACTAAGAACTGAAATAATATCATTCTAAGGAGACATACAGGATGAACAACAAATTAAAAAATAAGAGAGACTAATATACTAAGAAATATTAAGAGACTATTAGACTAATATACTAAGAGAATATTAAAAGATTACTAAGAGACTACTAGACTAATACGCTAAGAGATATTAAGAGACTATTAGACTAATACATAGGTGAGAATGTTAATGTTTGTATTATTTAATTTATAACAATATACTAACCAAATAGATTATTAGACTAAGAGATTAAAAGACTACTAGACTATTATAAGATATTAAAAGACTACTAGACTACACAAGATATTAAAAGACTATTAATGTTTGTATTATTTAAACACAAAGAGATTATTAATGTTTGTATTATT
>NW_001857078.1:0-858 GCF_000209125.1 Entamoeba dispar SAW760
AATAAGTGTAATATATGAAGGTAAGAGTTGTATATATATATAAATATATAAATAAATATATATATATATGAATAAGTGAATAGAAGATATAAAATAGATATAAAAAAAAAGATAGAATATATATATAAATAAGATATAATAAGTATAAAATTTATAAAAAAATATATAATAAGAGATAGCAATATTAATCAAAGACAATGTGGCCGAGCGGTTAAGGCGGCTCCCTGCTAAGGAGTTTCCATTTGGAGCGTAGGTTCGAATCCTGCCATTGTCGTTTTATTCATAAAAATATAAGGAAAGTCGGTCGTTTTAAACATAAAAATATAAGGATATAAGTTAATAAAAGATAAAAGAATAAATGGATATATATAAGGTACATAAATATATATATATATACATATACACATATATAAAATAAGAATAAACATAATAATATATATATATATATACATAAATTTTTAATATAATAAGAATAAGGAAGTACTACTGTATATAAAAGAGAATATAAGATATATAAGAAATAACATAAAAGAATAAAAGGTAATAATAGATAATAATGGAGGTGAGGGGTATCGATCCCCTTGCCCCTCGCATGCAAAGCGAGTGCTCTACCATCTGAGCTACACCCCCATTAACAATAAAGGGGAGGGGGAAAGTAGGAGTAGTAAGAGTAGTAGGTATAGTATGTATAGTAAGAGTAGTAAGAGTAGTAGGTATAGTAAGAGGAATAAGAGATGTAAGAGATGTAAGAGATGTAAGAGATGTAAGAGATGTAAGAAATGTAAGAAATGTAAGAGATGTAAGAGATGTAACAGTAGTAAGTATAAGAAGTGAGAATAGATATAATAGATAAGAAGT
>NW_001857077.1:0-982 GCF_000209125.1 Entamoeba dispar SAW760
TTGATATGAACCTACCGCTATACCACTATTTTATATATTACTTATACTTTATATATTTTATACACTATCTTCTATACTTTATATTTCTATTATTATTATTATTATTATTATTATTATTATCTATTTCATTTTTTATACTTTAAATTTTATACTTTATATTTTATACTTTATATTTTATATTCTTTTTTCTTTATTCCTTAGTTTATATATCCATTGTGGTGTAGTTGGTAACATGCAAGCCTCTCACGTTTGCGCCCCGGGTTCGATTCCCGGCGATGGAATCTTTTTATACATATATCCTTATATTATATATCTATTTCTTTATATTATTTTATCTTATCTTTATTTATGTATATTTATATCTATTTATCTATTCTTACTTCTATTTCTATCATTATTTCTTATATATAACTATTTTATCTATATTTTTATATCCTTATCCTATATTCACTTATATTCTTCCTATTATATTCTTACTTCTATTATTTATACTACTTATACTATCTTCCTATTTATATTACTTATATTACTTATATTACTTATATTACTTATATTACTTATATTACTTATATTACCTTATGTATCACTTCCTGAGTTATCTCTTCTACTTTACTACTTATATCACTTATATCACTTTTCTATCCTTCTTCTTAAATATATCCTTCCTTTATATTTTCTTCCTATATAATACCTTAGTATATTTTTATGTATTATGTATTTTCCTTTTATTCCCTGCCCTTTTATTCTTCTTATTTTATTAATTGTTAAAGCGGGGTGGCGCAGTGGTAGCGCGGCAGGCTCATAACTTGCAGGTCGGTTGATCGAAACTTCCCTCCGCTGTTTTTATGTACTTTATTTTTATATGTTTATATATTATTAACTTTTTATTATATCAACTTATTATCTTTTTATATCACTAGTTATCACTACATATCACTACATATCACTACAAAACTCCTTCTTACTATCTAAAAAGATGTCC
>NW_001857076.1:0-915 GCF_000209125.1 Entamoeba dispar SAW760
TTAATGACAATGTGGCCGAGTGGTCTAAGGCGTGTGACTCGAAATCACTTCTCCTATGGAGGCGTAGGTTCAAATCCTGCCATTGTCGTACTTTTATATCATTATCTTACACTATCATATATTTATATCTTAAATTTTATGTGTTATATATATATATATATATATTTATATTTATATTTATATTTATATCAATCTCTATATCTATAATTTTTATTCTTACACTTAGTCTATTTTTATGACTATTCTATATTATATATTATATACTTATACATCCTTCTAATTTTTATACTTCCTATTCTATATATCTACCCATTTCTATCATATATTATTTATTTTTATTCTTTTTATATGTTTATTCTATATGACTATTCACCTTACTATTCTATCTATTTATTATTCTATATGACAAAACTACTTCCTATTCTATCTATTTATTATTCTATATGACTATTCACCTTACTATTCTATCATGTTTATTACTATTCTATCATGTTTATTACTATTCTTGTTTTTCTACTTTCTATTTCCTTCAAGGTAATAGCAAGAGTGGCCGAGTGGTCCAAGGCGTCCGTTTCAGGTACGGATCTCTTCGGAGGCGTGGGTTCAAACCCCACCTCTTGCATCTTTTAATAGTATATTCCTACTATACTTCCACCTATACTATACTATACTATACTCTTATAACTTATACTTTATACCTTATACTTTATACCTTATATCTTATATCTTATACCTTATACTTTATACTTTATATCTTTTCTATATGTTTTATTCTATAACTACTATAACTATATCCTTTATACTTTTCCTCTACTTATCTATTTTATGTATACTACTTATACTAGATATGTTATTATGTTCATATCCTACCACACTTACTCTTTATCTTTATTCTCTATATATTTATACTGTCTA
>NW_001857075.1:0-977 GCF_000209125.1 Entamoeba dispar SAW760
AAAATTTTAACATTCATCTACATATTTATAATTATGATAATAAATCATTTCTATAAAAAGTAATAATATCAAATAACTTTTAGTGTACTAGTAATTGTTATAGTTATTATTAATTCTTGACGCAGTATAGATAAAATAATTTTTAACAATTCATTCTAACATAATTTATTAATTATTGATAATTAAATCATTTTCTATAAAAAGTAATAAATATCAAATAACTTTTAGTGTACTAGTAATTGTTATAGTTATTATTAATTCTTGACGCAGTATAGATAAAATAATTTTTAACAATTCATTTTAATGATTAATGAATAAATGGATAATTAAATCATTTTCTATAAAAAGTAATAAATATCAAATAACTTTTAGTGTACTAGTAATTGTTATAGTTATTATTAATTCTTGACGCAGTATAGATAAAATAATTTTTAACAATTCATTTTAATGATTAATGAATAAATGGATAATTAAATCATTTTCTATAAAAAGTAATAAATATCAAATAACTTTTAGTGTACTAGTAATTGTTATAGTTATTATTAATTCTTGACGCAGTATAGATAAAATAATTTTTAACAATTCATTCTAACATAATTTATTAATTATTGATAATTAAATCATTTTCTATAAAAAGTAATAAATATCAAATAACTTTTAGTGTACTAGTAATTGTTATAGTTATTATTAATTCTTGACGCAGTATAGATAAAATAATTTTTAACAATTCATTCTAACATAATTTATTAATTATTGATAATTAAATCATTTTCTATAAAAAGTAATAAATATCAAATAACTTTTAGTGTACTAGTAATTGTTATAGTTATTATTAATTCTTGACGCAGTATAGATAAAATAATTTTTAACAATTCATTCTAACATAATTTATTAATTATTGATAATTAAATCATTTTCTATAAAAAGTAATAAATATCAAATAACTTTTAGTGTACTAGTAATTGTTATAGTTATTA
>NW_001857074.1:0-965 GCF_000209125.1 Entamoeba dispar SAW760
ACCTAGTACTTTATATTAAAATCATAAAAAGTGCACCTTTTTTCAATAAAATTGTTGAATTAATATCTCTGCTACAACCTCACCATTTCTGATAAAACTTTATTTTTTGGAGGATCCACAGAACGATATTGGATACCTAGTACTTTTTATTAAAATCAAAAAAGTGCACCTTTTTTCAACAAATTTGTTGAATTAATATCTCTGCTACAACCTCACCATTTCTGATAAAACTTTATTTTTTGGAGGATCCACAGAACGATATTGGATACCTAGTACTTTTTATTAAAATCAAAAAAGTGCACCTTTTTTCAATAAAATTGTTGAATTAATATCTCTGCTACAACCTCACCATTTCTGATAAAACTTTATTTTTTGGAGGATCCACAGAACGATATTGGATACCTAGTACTTTTTATTAAAATCATAAAAAGTGCACCTTTTTTCAATAAAATTGTTGAATTAATATCTCTGCTACAACCTCACCATTTCTGATAAAACTTTATTTTTTGGAGGATCCACAGAACGATATTGGATACCTAGTACTTTTTATTAAAATCAAAAAAGTGCACCTTTTTTCAATAAAATTGTTGAACTTGTATCTCATCTACAACCTCACCATTTCTGATAAAACTTTATTTTTTGGAGGTTCCATATAAAGTTACTAGATACCTAGTACTTTTTATTAAAATCAGACGCATTTAACTTCTTTCGTCTAATTTAGACAGAAACATGTCAAAAATTATCTCAGATAGAAAGCGACCAGAATTAATAATTTTTATCTTTTTGTAGAGTGCATATTAATGTGATTAATACTTAGTACTTTTTATTAAAATTGACGACATTTAACTTCTTTCATTTGGTTTAGATAAAAATAGAATAAATTAATATCTCAAATACATGACGATCACAATTAATAATTTTTATCTTTTTGCAGAGTGCTTTTGAGATATTGATATATAGTACTT
>NW_001857073.1:0-857 GCF_000209125.1 Entamoeba dispar SAW760
TATCGCATTCTTGCGTTCTTCATCGCACAGGAAACTAAACTATCCAAAGTAATATTTTATTATACTTTTTCTTTCTTCTTATATTCTAATTCCTTTTATTCTTACTTTTATTATTTTCTTTGTAGATTATCTTATTCTATAAATTTCTTGTTTTATTTTAAAAGATTATTTCTTTTCTTTTAATGATCCTTCCGCAGGTTCACCTACGGAAACCTTGTTACGACTTCTCCTTCCTCTAAATAAGGAGATTTAAATCCATTTTTCTATCTATAAGACAGAATCCTAGAATTTCACCTCTTTATTCAATCGGTAGGAGCGACGGGCGGTGTGTACAAAGGGCAGGGACGTATTCATCTCGAGTTAATGACTCGATATTACAAGGAATTCCTCGTTCAAAACAAATAATTCCAATCATTTATCCCTGTCATGTACGTTCTTTTGAGTTTTCCTTAACTATTTCAATCTCGGTACACCACTTACTATCCCTACCTATTAGACATAGCCTAATAAATAAGGTGTAAATGATAAAATGCTCTCTAGTAACTCCATTGTAGCGCGCGTGCGGCCCAAGATGTCTAAGGGCATCACAGACCTGTTATTGCTGAATGCTTCCTTTTTCTTTTTCCCACGTTAAAAGAGTTCTAATCGAAATTAGATAACTAACAATTAAAATAGGACAATTGAAATGTGTCCCTTTAAGAAGTGGTACTTACGCACCTGTTCTTGCGAACATTTCTGTCTTATAGGCAGAAAACTAATTAATAGGTTTCAGTCTCGTTCGTTACCGGAATTAACCTGACAAATCACTCCACCAACTAAGAACGGCCATGCACCACTACCCAATAAATCATGAAAGA
>NW_001857072.1:0-973 GCF_000209125.1 Entamoeba dispar SAW760
GACTATATTGTACTTTATGTTATATTCTAAGGTTTTGACGTCTCTATATTCTAGTTTTTGTTATATTGTATTGTACTTTATGTTATATTCTAACCTATTGTGGTCTCTATATTCTATTTTACTTTATGTTATATTGTAAGCATTTGTGGTCTAAGGGCAGAATTCCACCCTTCCAAGGTGGAGATCCGGGTTCGAGTCCCGGCAAATGCACTTTTATATGTTTCAACTATGTTCTAGTATATTAGAGTATCTTATATTATTATTATATTATTATATGACTATATTATTATATTAATATATTAATATATTATTATATGTATTTATTAATATTATATGTTTATATGACTATATGACTATATTCCTTTTATGTACTACTACCTATTTTATCATGTGTATATATTATACCATTCTTTATACCTTATAGTCTTTACACTTATTTATGCTATGTATTAATCTATTAATCTATTAATCTATTAATGTGTTATACGTTTATATTCTTATAGCAATAAATTATATACATAAGGCTGTATACTATATACTTCTAGTATATCGGTATAATAAGTTGATAAGTAAAGTAGACTATATTGTACTTTATGTTATATTCTAAGGTTTTGACGTCTCTATATTCTAGTTTATGTTATATTGTATTGTACTTTATGTTATATTCTAACCTATTGTGGTCTCTATATTCTATTTTACTTTATGTTATATTGTAAGCATTTGTGGTCTAAGGGCAGAATTCCACCCTTCCAAGGTGGAGATCCGGGTTCGAGTCCCGGCAAATGCACTTTTATATGTTTCAACTATGTTCTAGTATATTAGAGTATCTTATATTATTATTATATTATTATATGACTATATTATTATATTAATATATTAATATATTATTATATGTATTTATTAATATTATATGTTTATATGACTATATGACTATATTCCTTTTATGTACTACTACCTATTTTATCATGTGTAT
>NW_001857071.1:0-967 GCF_000209125.1 Entamoeba dispar SAW760
CGAGATGAATACGTCCCTGCCCTTTGTACACACCGCCCGTCGCTCCTACCGATTGAATAAAGAGGTGAAATTCTAGGATTCTGTCTTATAGATAGAAAAATGGATTTAAATCTCCTTATTTAGAGGAAGGAGAAGTCGTAACAAGGTTTCCGTAGGTGAACCTGCGGAAGGATCATTAAAAGAAAAGAAATAATCTTTTAAAATAAAACAAGAAATTTATAGAATAAGATAATCTACAAAGAAAATAATAAAAGTAAGAATAAAAGGAATTAGAATATAAGAAGAAAGAAAAAGTATAATAAAATATTACTTTGGATAGTTTAGTTTCCTGTGCGATGAAGAACGCAATGAATTGCGATAAGTGATAGGAACAATAAAATGTGAATATCCAAACTTTGAATGCTTGAAAGTATACTTATGAACTTCAAGGTATATATGATATTCAATATCCAAAATAAAAGAGTATATTAAAAGCAAATATTAGTAGAAGTGAGAAGTAGCTAGTGGGTAAAAGAGAGAAGAAGTAAAGAGCTTTAACCAGATATCTATAAGTGAGTTAATAAATAAAGATTTGAGTATCGTAAGAGGACTCCCTTAACTTAAGCATATCAATAAGGGAAGGAAGAAAAAATAACAATGATTTCTTAAGTAATGGCGAATGAAAAAGAAAAAGACCAAGTTGATAAAAATGGATAATTGTAAAAAGGTTAGAAGAATACAGCAATGTGTGAGGCTAGTCTTAAATTATTCAGAGTGTAACTAAAAGAAAAATTATATTTAAAAGAGATAATTTAGATTGAATTCAGAACGAATGCTGAGCCAGAGAGAGTGAAAGCCTCGTCAATTAAATATATTTTGAAAAGAATATAGTTTAGAAAGAGTAATTTATTTGGAAGTATAAATCGAAAAGTGATAGTATTCATCAAAGTCTAAATATTACAGGAAACTGATAGCAAGAGTACTGTGA
>NW_001857070.1:0-856 GCF_000209125.1 Entamoeba dispar SAW760
GGTTGACATCGTTTATAGTTAGGACTACGACGGTATCTGATCGTCTTCGATCCCCCTAACTTTCGTTCTTGATTAATGGACCCAGTTGAGTGAAATGCTTTCGCTCTCGTGCATCTTATAGCGATCATGGATTTTCACCTCTCCCGTTATTTTCTGAATCACCCCAATTGTTCCTTTTAATCCTTCTCTCGAAATGTCTAATTGACATCTCCTCAGCATTGTCCCATGCTTGAATATTCATTAACATAATGTTTTGCTTTAAACACCTTATTTTATTCAAAGTAATGACAACTCAATTACTTGAATTGTCTCCTTCTTTGATTTTAATTTAACATTTCTAGAAACTTCACTTAATGTAAAGTCTTCAAAATGTATAAAATCACATTTTAATTCAACTACGAGCGTTTTAATCACAGCAACTTTAATATACACTATTGGAGCTGGAATTACCGCGGCTGCTGGCACCAGACTTGCCCTCCAATTGATTTCGTAGGAGAATTTACCTCCTACTCATTCCTTCAAGAATTGATTTTACTCAACTCTAGAGTTATGTGTCGTCACTACCTCTTCAATTCGAAAGTGGGTAATTTACGCGCCTGCTGCCTTCCTTAGAAGTGGTAGCCATCTGTAAAGCTCCCTCTCCGATGTCGAACCCCAATTCCTCGTTATCCGTTATAATCTTGGTAGTCCTCGATACTACCAACTGATTGATAGATCAGAAATTCTCATTGGTTACTTGTTAAACACTGTGTGTTCTACAATTGTCGTGGCATCCTAACTCACTTAGAATGTCATTTCTCAATTTACTTACATAAATTGGCCACTTTGTACTAATACAAATTGGATCGTCTCAAGT
>NW_001857068.1:0-344 GCF_000209125.1 Entamoeba dispar SAW760
TGAGCGCGCGTGCGGCCCAAGATGCTAAGGGCATCACAGACCTGTTATTGCTGAATGCTTCCTTTTTCTTTTTCCCACGTTAAAAGATTCTAATCGAAATTAGATAACTAACAATTAAAATAGGACAATTGAAATGTGTCCCTTTAAGAAGTGGACTTACGCACCTGTTCTTGCGAACATTTCTGTCTTATAGGCAGAAAACTAATTAATAGGTTTCAGTCTCGTTCGTTACCGGAATTAACCTGACAAATCACTCCACCAACTAAGAACGGCCATGCACCACTACCCAATAAATCATGAAAGAACTCTTAATCTGTCATTCCTTCTACTGTTCGGCTTGGTAA
>NW_001857067.1:0-428 GCF_000209125.1 Entamoeba dispar SAW760
GAAAATATATGATAGTCATAGTCATAAGTAAGTAGGATAACGGTAGGTTCATATCAAGTAGGATACACCCGTTCCCATCCGAACACGGAAGTAAAGATGCTTAGAGCCTGATCAGTACCATTATGTTCACACAGATGGGAACGTCAGGTAATCTACCTTTTTGTTTTTATTTAGAGAGTTTTTTTTTAAATAAAGGAATAAAGGAATAAAGGAATATAGAAATATAGAAATATAGAAATAAAGGAATATAGAAATAAATACATACATAGATATATAAATAAAGATATATATAAATAAATAAATAAAGAAATATATATATATATATAAATAAAGAAATATATATATAATAGAATATAAAGGTTATAGAAGTTGAAAGGGATTAAAGTAAAGTAATCTAGTCAATAAAAAGACGAGCTTGGCAGGGATCG
>NW_001857066.1:0-975 GCF_000209125.1 Entamoeba dispar SAW760
ATGCAAGATTTCAGCGTAGCAAAAATGATAGTGAATTTAGAAAATTGAAAAATGAAGAAAGAATTAAGAAAGAATTGAATGAAGAAATGAAATTGATAAAAGTAAGAACATTTTACACGATTTCAAAATATTGTGTTTCTGGACCGATTCTAATGCAAAGATTTCAAGCGTAGCAAAAATGATGATGATTTTGGATGATCATGAACAATGGATAAAAAAAAGAAAAAAATAAAAAAGAAAAGAGAGAAAAAATTGGAGGATGAAATTGATGAAAATCATGTCATTTTTCACGAAATTCAAATATGTTAATCTAGGACCATCAGAGATGCAAAGATTTTAATTTCGTGAAAAATGACGAGGTTTTTGGCCATTCAAAAAAAAAATGAAAAATCTAAAAACAAAAAGAGAGAAAAAATTGGAGAAAGTGAGGATGAAAATTGACCAAAAAATGTCTCATTTTTCACGAAATTCAAATATGTTAATCTAGGACCATCAGAGATGCAAAGATTTTAATTTCGTGAAAAATGACGAGGTTTTTGGCCATTCAAAAAAAAATGAAAAATCTAAAAACAAAAAGAGAGAAAAAATTGAGGATGAAAATTGACCAAAAAATGTCTCATTTTTCACGAAATTCAAGTATGTTAATCTACTACCCAGTGTGATACACATACTTGAATTTCGTGAAGAATTATGACATCTTGGTGGAAACCCATGTCAATAAAAAAAAGAGAAAAAAAATGAAGAATAGGGTTAATAGGGTTAAATAGAAAAGAGAAAAAAAATTAGAAAAAATAAAAAAATGGTGAAAAAAGAACTAAGAACTGAAATAATATCATTCTAAGGAGACATACAGGATGAACAACAAATTAAAAATAAGAGAGACTAATATACTAAGAAATATTAAGAGACTATTAGACTAATATACTAAGAGATATTAAAAGATTACTAAGAGACTACTAGACTATACGCTAAGAG
>NW_001857065.1:0-937 GCF_000209125.1 Entamoeba dispar SAW760
TTAAAAACATTAAAACTTCGGTTGAAACAGGCGATTGAAAAAGATAGACGGGGAGTTTGGCTGGGGCGGCACATCTGTTACAAGATAACGCAGGTGTCCAAAGATGAACTCAATGAGGACAGAAACCTCATGTAGAATATAAGGGTATAAGTTCATTTGATTATTGATTCCAGTACAATCAATAACTCTGAAATGATGGCCTAACGATCCCTAAGATTTTTAACTAGAAAAAATTTAAAACATATTAGATTTATCTGATGTGTGAGACCGTAAGGTGATTTCTAGTTAATCCTTTAATAATAAGGCTTGGGGTGTCAGAAAAGTTACCACAGGGATAACTGGCTTGTGGCAGCCAAGCGCTCATAGCGACGTTGCTTTTTGATCCTTCGATGTCGGCTCTTCCTATCCATTTCAAGCAGAATTGAAAAAAGGTATGATTGTTCACCATTTAATAGGGAACGTGAGCTGGGTTTAGACCGTCGTGAGACAGGTTAGTTTTACCCTACCGTTTCGGTAGATCTTCAAAGTATTTAGATAGTAGCACAACTCAGTACGAGAGGAACCGTTGTGTCACGCCACTGGATTATTCAATTATTTGATCAAATAGTGTTGAGAATCTAACACGTGTTGAAATAATGGCTGAAAGCCTCTCAAGCCAGAATTTCGTCTAGATGAATACTTTGTCTTTTTCTTGTTACTTTAGTACAATTGAAAATTATATACGTTGTATTTATTATCTCGTGTATTACTCTATCAAAAGGGTAGTGAATACTGAGTTAACAAAATTCAAAGCATAACTGTTGCTTATAGACGATGGCATCAGAAATCGGTGTTGTAAGCTTTAGAGTTTCTTAATCAATACTCTCGGGTATTGAATGAAACGATTTGCTGAGACTTAACCGTATTTCTATTTAAATTTATATAAACTTATTTTAAA
>NW_001857064.1:0-618 GCF_000209125.1 Entamoeba dispar SAW760
CCTTGTTACAGAGATATGATAAAATTGACTCAGTGACAAAAAATATTGACTCTACTCATCTATACGTCCTTCAATACTTTATCTACAAAACAATTATTTTATTTGATATATCAGTATTATAATTATTATTTTATATTATATGAAAAACGATGTATATTTAAGATAAGTCATTTTTTGTGTCTCAAAAAAATCATGATAGAAGTATCATTTTTTATAAATTTTTATTAATAAATCACTTGTTTAAAATTAATATCTGAACAACTTTTACCTTATAAATTTTTATACTTTCGTTGACATTTTTTGAGATATGAATGATTATTTTTATTAAAGACTATTAAAAAATTATTTAATATCTTTATATCTCATTCTTTAAATTAAATTCTGTTTAACAATTATCTTAATCTGTATTAGTTATTATTCATGATTGATTTATTTTATTTTATCTTCATTATGTATTTCTTTTTAATATTAATCATTATTTTTTTATATTAATATCTCAAAAAATGTCAACGAAAGTATAAAAATTTATAAGGTAAAAGTTGTTCAGAATTGAATTCTAAACAACTCTTTATTTAATGATGTTGTAATGATAAATTGAACGATTTTATTCATCTTTTT
>NW_001857063.1:0-773 GCF_000209125.1 Entamoeba dispar SAW760
TCCTTTATTTAAAAAAAACTCTCTATATAAAAACAAAAAGGTAGATTACCTGACGTTCCCATCTGTGTGAACATAATGGTACTGATCAGGCTCTAAGCATCTTTACTTCCGTGTTCGGATGGGAACGGGTGTATCCTACTTGATATGAACCTACCGTTATCCTACTTACTTATGACTATGACTATCATATATTTTCTTATATTATTATATTATTATATGACTATGTACTTTTATTATTATTCCTAGTCTGTTTATTTTATATCTTATCTTTCTTATGTCTTTTATATATCATATCTATATCTATATCTATATCATATCTATATCATTTATATAACTTATATCATTTATATAACTTATATCATTTATATAACTTATAACATTTATATAACTTATAACATTTATATAACTTATATATCCCTTTTTTTATCTTCCCAGTATTTTATGAATGTTATAGGGCTTGTGGCGCAATGGAAACGCATCAGACTACGAATCTGGGGATTGCAGGTTCGATCCCTGCCAAGCTCGTCTTTTTATTGACTAGATTACTTTACTTTAATCCCTTTCAACTTCTATAACCTTTATATTCTATTATATATATATTTGCTTTATTTATATATATATATATATTTCTTTATTTATTTATTTATATATATCTTTATTTATATATCTATGTATGTATTTATTTCTATATTCCTTTATTTCTATATTTCTATATTTCTATATTCCTTTATTCCTTTATTCCTTTATTTAAAAAAAAACTCTCTATATAAAAA
>NW_001857062.1:0-763 GCF_000209125.1 Entamoeba dispar SAW760
TTATCTTCATTATGTATTTCTTTTTAATATTAATCATTATTTTTTTATATTAATATCTCAAAAAATGTCAACGAAAGTATAAAAATTTATAAGGTAAAAGTTGTTCAGAATTGAATTCTAAACAACTCTTTATTTAATGATGTTGTAATGATAAATTGAACGATTTTATTCATCTTTTTAACGTTTGAATTGAAATAGTTTAAATAATAAAATAATATAGTTTTTTAATAGAAAAGATTTTTTGAAAAATGTTGATTTAAAAATAAATAACTTATACTTCATAAAATCTTGATTTAAAAAATGTTATTTCTACAATGAATAACAAAAAATAATCTATAAATAGAACACTATTATTTTAATAATTATTAATATCTCAAATGTACTGCGTCAAGAATTAATAATAACTATAACAATTACTAGTACACTAAAAGTTATTTGATATTTATTACTTTTTATAGAAAATGATTTAATTATCAATAATTAATAAATTATGTTAGAATGAATTGTTAAAAATTATTTTATCTATACTGCGTCAAGAATTAATAATAACTATAACAATTACTAGTACACTAAAAGTTATTTGATATTTATTACTTTTTATAGAAAATGATTGAATTATCAATAATTAATAAATTATGTTAGAATGAATTGTTAAAAATTATTTTATCTATACTGCGTCAAGAATTAATAATAACTATAACAATTACTAGTACACTAAAAGTTATTTGATATTTATTACTTTTTATAGAAAATGATTTAATTA
>NW_001857061.1:0-926 GCF_000209125.1 Entamoeba dispar SAW760
AAATAAATAAATCATGAATAATAACTAATACAGATTAAGATAATTGTTAAACAGAATTTAATTTAAAGAATGAGATATAAAGATATTAAATAATTTTTTAATAGTCTTTAATAAAAATAATCATTCATATCTCAAAAAATGTCAACGAAAGTATAAAAATTTATAAGGTAAAAGTTGTTCAGATATTAATTTTAAACAAGTGATTTATTAATAAAAATTTATAAAAAATGATACTTCTATCATGATTTTTTTGAGACACAAAAAATGACTTATCTTAAATATACATCGTTTTTCATATAATATAAAATAATAATTATAATACTGATATATCAAATAAAATAATTGTTTTGTAGATAAAGTATTGAAGGACGTATAGATGAGTAGAGTCAATATTTTTTGTCACTGAGTCAATTTTATCATATCTCTGTAACAAGGTTGTTTTAATGAAAACTTATAAGGTAAAAAATGTTCTTGGAGGTAATCTGAAGACCTCATTTTTTAACAATTTTTTCATGATTATTTCATCATTGAGCATTACCTTTGAATAACAAAAAAGAATAACAAAAAATGACCTAAAAATAGTGAATAACAAAAAAGAATAACAAAAAAGAATAACAAAAACCCAACATACAAATGTTTTATATAACAACGAAAATTCCTTCTACACGGGGTAAATTTCAACAAAAATTGCAAAAAGACCCCCCCTACTCGAAATACGATTTTTGAAAATGCCCTTTTTGAAAAAACTACCGTTTTTTTGTTGAAATTAGAAGGAATAGAACGAAAAAAATTGATATTCCGTCGAAAAGTGAACCTTTATTACACAAAAGCTAGGAAAACCATCGGATTAACACTAGACCAAATTTTAAGATGGTAAAGCTCGATTTGCCGAAAGGATGACGTGGTTACAACAAATATTCGGCATT
>NW_001857060.1:0-927 GCF_000209125.1 Entamoeba dispar SAW760
TTTTTCTTCTTCTTTTCTTTTTCTTTATTTTCTTTATTTCTTCTTTCTTTTATCTCTTTTATTCTTACTATTCTCCTATGTTTTATTACTTTTTCTATCCTTTTCTCTTTTTATCTATATCTTTTTCCTTCTTCTTATTCTTTTTCTCCTTTTTTTATTATCTCTATTTCTTATTCTTCTCTTATTGTCTTTCTTTTCTTATTCTTCTCTTTTTACTCTCTTCTACTTTCTTACTTCTTCTATTCTTGTTCCTTTTTCTCTTCTTTGTCTTTATTATTTCTATTTTCTTTTATTCTCTTGACTATCTGTTATTCATTACAACTATCTTACTATTGAAATAAGAGTTAAAATATTTATTATTATTTATTGTATATGTTTATTAATTCTTATATCTTCTATTTTATCATATTTATTTATTATCTTTTATATCTTTTTTATTATTTTATTATTTTATTATTGTTGTTATATTCTATATTTTAACTTATGATTTTGTATTAATAATTAAATGAAAATGATATTACAGATAAATAAATATCAATTTTATTAATCTATTTGTATTTATATAATATAAATATCAATAAAATTAAATTATAAGTTAAATTAAATGAAATATGAATATGAATAATATTAATAAGAAATGAAATAATTAAATAATAAGAATATATTTAAAATATAAATATCAAATACATGAATAAAATAAATAATATAAATAATAAAATATAAATCAAAATAAATAAATAAAAGAATGATGAAAGTATTTTATAAAAATATTATTTTTATTGATTTAATAATTGGATTACCATTTTATTTGAATTAAAACATAATATAATCAATATATTTGATTTTCTATTAATTATTTTAAATATTATTTATTTGAATTGAAATATTTATAATAAATATATATGATTTTTAATTTGTATATTTAAT
>NW_001857059.1:0-914 GCF_000209125.1 Entamoeba dispar SAW760
TTTGAAGATAATTGATATATAGTACTTTATATTAAAATCATAAAAAGTGCACCTATTATTTCAACAAATTTGTATGAATTAATATACTCTGCTACAACCTCACCATTTCTGATAAAACTTTATTTTTTTGGAGGATCCACAGAACGATATTGGATACCTAGTACTTTTTATTAAAATCAAAAAAGTGCACCTTTTTTCAATAAAATTGTTGAATTAATATCTCTGCTACAACCTCACCATTTCTGATAAAACTTTATTTTTTGGAGGATCCACAGAACGATATTGGATACCTAGTACTTTATATTAAAATCAAAAAAGTGCACCTTTTTTCAACAAATTTGTTGAATTAATATCTCTGCTACAACCTCACCATTTCTGATAAAACTTTATTTTTTGGAGGATCCACAGAACGATATTGGATACCTAGTACTTTATATTAAAATCATAAAAAGTGCACCTTTTTTCAATAAAATTGTTGAATTAATATCTCTGCTACAACCTCACCATTTCTGATAAAACTTTATTTTTTGGAGGATCCACAGAACGATATTGGATACCTAGTACTTTTTATTAAAATCAAAAAAGTGCACCTTTTTTCAACAAATTTGTTGAATTAATATCTCTGCTACAACCTCACCATTTCTGATAAAACTTTATTTTTTGGAGGATCCACAGAACGATATTGGATACCTAGTACTTTTTATTAAAATCAAAAAAGTGCACCTTTTTTCAATAAAATTGTTGAATTAATATCTCTGCTACAACCTCACCATTTCTGATAAAACTTTATTTTTTGGAGGATCCACAGAACGATATTGGATACCTAGTACTTTTTATTAAAATCATAAAAAGTGCACCTTTTTTCAATAAAATTGTTTGAATTAATATCTCTGCTACAACCTCACCATTTCTGA
>NW_001857058.1:0-982 GCF_000209125.1 Entamoeba dispar SAW760
TATATAAATAAATAAATAAAGAAATATATATATATATATAAATAAAGAAATATATATATAATAGAATATAAAGGTTATAGAAGTTGAAAGGGATTAAAGTAAAGTAATCTAGTCAATAAAAAGACGAGCTTGGCAGGGATCGAACCTGCAATCCCCAGATTCGTAGTCTGATGCGTTTCCATTGCGCCACAAGCCCTATAACATTCATAAAATACTGGGAAGATAAAAAAAGGGATATATAAGTTATATAAATGTTATAAGTTATATAAATGTTATAAGTTATATAAATGATATAAGTTATATAAATGATATAAGTTATATAAATGATATAGATATGATATAGATATAGATATAGATATGATATATAAAAGACATAAGAAAGATAAGATATAAAATAAACAGACTAGGAATAATAATAAAAGTACATAGTCATATAATAATATAATAATATAAGAAAATATATGATAGTCATAGTCATAAGTAAGTAGGATAACGGTAGGTTCATATCAAGTAGGATACACCCGTTCCCATCCGAACACGGAAGTAAAGATGCTTAGAGCCTGATCAGTACCATTATGTTCACACAGATGGGAACGTCAGGTAATCTACCTTTTTGTTTTTATATAGAGAGTTTTTTTTTAAATAAAGGAATAAAGGAATAAAGGAATATAGAAATATAGAAATATAGAAATAAAGGAATATAGAAATAAATACATACATAGATATATAAATAAAGATATATATAAATAAATAAATAAAGAAATATATATATATATATAAATAAAGAAATATATATATAATAGAATATAAAGGTTATAGAAGTTGAAAGGGATTAAAGTAAAGTAATCTAGTCAATAAAAAGACGAGCTTGGCAGGATCGAACCTGCAATCCCCAGATTCGTAGTCTGATGCGTTTCCATTGCGCACAGCCTATACATTCATAAATACTGGGAGATAAAAAGGGATATATAGTATATAATGT
>NW_001857057.1:0-1032 GCF_000209125.1 Entamoeba dispar SAW760
ATTACTAGTACACTAAAAGTTATTTGATATTTATTACTTTTTATAGAAAATGATTTAATTATCCATTTATTCAATTAGTAAAGTTAAAGACTATTTTAAATTAAAAAACTATATTATTTTATTATTTAAACTATTTCAATTCAAACATTAAAAAAATAAATAAAAAATCGTTCAATTAATCATTATAATATCATTAAATAAAAAGTTGTTTAGAATTCAATTCTGAACAACTTTTACCTTATAAATTTTTATACTTTCGTTGACATTTTTTGAGATATTAATAACTAATTGATAATATTAATAACCATAAAATAAAATATGACAAAAATTCTGTTAAAAAATTAAAATAATTATACTTTATTTTACCAATTTAATATTTAATGATAAAAAAGAAAGATAATTAATTATATTAAAATGTTAAAAATGAGTAAAAATTTAACCATAAAATAAAATATGACAAAAATTCTGTTAAAAAATTAAAATAATTATACTTTATTTTACCAATTTAATGAAAAAACAGAAAAGATAATTAATTATATTAAAATGTTAAAAAAGAATAAAAGGAATAAAAAGAAATAAATTTAATAATTTTAATGAATATAGGATGAAAAAAAGAATTGATAATACATTTTAAAATAAGTTTTATATAAATTTAAATAGAAATTACGGTTAAGTCTCAGCAAATCGTTTCATTCAATACCCGAGAGTATTGATTAAGAAACTCTAAAGCTTACAACACCGATTTCTGATGCCATCGTCTATAAGCAACAGTTATGCTTTGAATTTTGTTAACTCAGTATTCACTACCCTTTTGATAGAGTAATACACGAGATAATAAATACAACGTATATAATTTTCAATTGTACTAAAGTAACAAGAAAAGACAAAGTATTCATCTAGACGAAATTCTGGCTTGAGAGGCTTTCAGCCATTATTTCAACACGTGTTAGATTCTCACACTATTTGATCAAATAATTGAATAATCCAGTGGCGTGACACACGGTTCCTCTCGTACTGAGTTGTGCTACTATC
>NW_001857056.1:0-968 GCF_000209125.1 Entamoeba dispar SAW760
GACTATAGTGTTATAGTGTTATACCTTTATACCTTTATACTATTCTATTCCTCTTATACCTTTATACCTATATAGAGTTATACCTTTATACCTTTATACCTTTATACCTTTATAGTGTTTTTATTCTTTGATTTTATTATATGACAACCAGCAAGAGTGGCCGAGTGGTCCAAGGCGGCAGTTTAAGGTACTGTTCTCTTCGGAGGCGTGGGTTCGAACCCCACCTCTTGCATTTTACTATATTCTATCTTTATGTACCCTTTTATATCTATATATATGTCACTTATCACTTTATAACTTATGTTATATATTAAACTTTATCATTTCTACTTTTCTACTTTTCTACTTTATTCCTTTATATCTATATCTATATATATATTTATATATCTATATAACTTTATACCTTTATTATTTTATTATACCTTATCTTTTATTTATATTTATTCTTCCTTATATATATATATATTCCTTCTTTTATATATATTACACCTTTTATATATATTACACCTTTTATATATATATATTCCAACTTTTTATATTTATTTATTTCAACTTTTTATATATATATTACACCTTTTTTTTATATTATATATACCTCCATCCTTGGAAGGCCTCTTAGCATAGATGGCAGTGCGTTCCCCTAGTAAGGGAAAGGTCGTGGGTTCGATTCCCGCAGAGGCCTTACACTTTTTATGCCTCCTATAATCTATATGTTTACTTATATCTTATATCTTATATCTTATATCTTACATCTTACATCTTACATCTTAGTTCTTATCTTTATATCTATATATACATCTAGATACTTTTCTATTCTTATTTCTAGATCCTTTTCTATCTATATATTCATATATGTGTAAATGTTTAGATATCTATAACCTTTTATGTTCTATTATTCTTACTCTATCTTTATCCTATATAGACTTTCTATTTATCTTTATATTATTCCTATAGTGTACCCTATTCTA
>NW_001857055.1:0-978 GCF_000209125.1 Entamoeba dispar SAW760
CCTTTTGTTAATTCATCTCTAATAACTTGCATCTTTCCTTGAATAAAAAGTAAATAATTAACTGAAAGTGCTTGATCTTCTTTTTGTAATGGTTCTAATAATGTTAATCGACTTCTATGTAATTCTGCCATATTACCTATTTGTTCTATAAGAATACTAAATGAATCTAATATTTTATTTGCAATACTTCGATGTTTCTTTATATATGATTCCATTTCTTCTATTTCTTTTATATGTGAATTTGCATATTCTGTTTCTTCAGTATCATTTCCTGATACTGCATTAACTACACTAACTGCTCTACCCATAACATCTCCTAATTTATCCATTTTCTTTTTATTATTTTAACCTTTATTAGTTCTTTATCTTTTTCTTTTTATTCATTTTCATATTTATATTGTTATTTTTTTTTTGTTATTATAAATTATTTTTTTTTTATACCTTACTATTATTACTTAGTAACTTATTTACCCAATCAAGCATTACACTCTTGTACTACTTGTTTCATTAATCTAGTGTTACTGTAACTATTTTATATGAAAATGAAGAAATTACCGAAAAATTACTCACCAATCTATTAAAAAAAATGAAAAAATTAGAAGGAATGATAAATTAATTAAAAAACATTTAATAAGTTTTCATAAGACACATCTTAAAATTATGAAAGATGAAGATCTGAGAATTATTCAGTTAATGCCAAAGGTGGAAGGAACAGAAAAGAAAGTCCAAGACGTTAAACCTAAAAAAGTTAGTAGAAAAGGAGTTCAATTTTCATTTGTAATACCAAATACAACACATAAAATGTATGCAATTATTTTTGTTGTATTAGCAGCAATTTCAATTGTATTAATTCCAATTATTTCAAACACAAACAACCCTGTAGAGAATCTTAGTAAATCTCTTACTCCGTTTGAAAGAAATTTAAGAGGACTTTCTGAAAAGTATTGCGTTAATACTATTAAAAAGAATCTTAATATG
>NW_001857054.1:0-927 GCF_000209125.1 Entamoeba dispar SAW760
CTTTCCACTTATTATTCCCTTCTATATCTTAGTATTTCTATCTTCTATATACTACTATCCTATTTTATTACTATACTTCTATTTTACTACTATACTATTCGACTATATATTACTTCTTTATTCTACTATTCGACTATTCTCTCCTGTTTATCTATACACTAGATTACTACTATAGTACTTTCCTATTCTACTATACTACTATACTACTATTCTACTATTCTACTATACTACTATACTACTATACTACTATACTACTATACTACTATTCTACTATTCTACTATTCTACTATACTGTTATTCTACTATTCTACTATACTGTTATTCTACTATACTACTATTCTACTATTCTACTATTCTCCTATTTCCTGACTATCTATACACTATAAGCACTTGTGGTCCAATGGTATGACGTATCCCTGCCACGGATGAGACCCGGGTTCGATTCCCGGCAAGTGCACTTTTTATGCTCTTATACTTATGTATTATGACCCTTTAGACTAAAAAAAATATCATCTATACTATATATATTATATATATTATATATACTATAACTATGTATATATTATTATCTTATTCCTTATTCATTTCTACTTTTATCTTATTATACTTAAACCTCTTATTATTTAATCTCTTTATGTATACATCCTTTATATTATCCATATATATATTATATCTTATCTTTTATATATTATATATTATATATTATATATCTTCCTTTTTATATATTATATATTATATCTTATCTTTTATATATTATATATTATATCTTATATCTTATATATGTTTATAACTTTATATGTTTATGAGTTAGACTCCTTATTATTATCTTTCCACTTATATTCCCTTCTATATCTTAGTATTTCTATCTCTATATACTACTATCCTATTTATACTATACTTCTATTTACTACTATACTATTCGACTAT
>NW_001857053.1:0-677 GCF_000209125.1 Entamoeba dispar SAW760
GTAGATCTTCAAAGTATTTAGATAGTAGCACAACTCAGTACGAGAGGAACCGTTGTGTCACGCCACTGGATTATTCAATTATTTGATCAAATAGTGTTGAGAATCTAACACGTGTTGAAATAATGGCTGAAAGCCTCTCAAGCCAGAATTTCGTCTAGATGAATACTTTGTCTTTTTCTTGTTACTTTAGTACAATTGAAAATTATATACGTTGTATTTATTATCTCGTGTATTACTCTATCAAAAGGGTAGTGAATACTGAGTTAACAAAATTCAAAGCATAACTGTTGCTTATAGACGATGGCATCAGAAATCGGTGTTGTAAGCTTTAGAGTTTCTTAATCAATACTCTCGGGTATTGAATGAAACGATTTGCTGAGACTTAACCGTAATTTCTATTTAAATTTATATAAAACTTATTTTAAAATGTATTATCAATTCTTTTTTTCATCCTATATTCATTAAAATTATTAAATTTATTTCTTTTTATTCCTTTTATTCTTTTTTAACATTTTAATATAATTAATTATCTTTTCTGTTTTTTCATTAAATTGGTAAAATAAAGTATAATTATTTTAATTTTTTAACAGAATTTTTGTCATATTTTATTTTATGGTTAAATTTTTACTCATTTTTAACATTTTAATATAATTAATTATCTTCTTTTTTATCATAAA
>NW_001857052.1:0-841 GCF_000209125.1 Entamoeba dispar SAW760
GGGAGTCTTCTTACGATACTCAAATCTTTATTTATAACTCACTTATAGATATCTGGTTAAAGCTCTTACTTTCTTCTCTCTTTTACCCACTAGCTACTTCTCACTTCTACTAATATTTGCTTTTAATATACTCTTTTATTTTGGATATGAAATATCATATATACCTGAAGTTTCATAAGTATACTTTCAAGCATTCAAAGTTTGGATATTCACATTTTATTGTTCCTATCACTTATCGCAATTCATTGCGTTCTTCATCGCACAGGAAACTAAACTATCCAAAGTAATATTTTATTATACTTTTTCTTTCTTCTTATATTCTAATTCCTTTTATTCTTACTTTTATTATTTTCTTTGTAGATTATCTTATTCTATAAATTTCTTGTTTTATTTTAAAAGATTATTTCTTTTCTTTTAATGATCCTTCCGCAGGTTCACCTACGGAAACCTTGTTACGACTTCTCCTTCCTCTAAATAAGGAGATTTAAATCCATTTTTCTATCTATAAGACAGAATCCTAGAATTTCACCTCTTTATTCAATCGGTAGGAGCGACGGGCGGTGTGTACAAAGGGCAGGGACGTATTCATCTCGAGTTAATGACTCGATATTACAAGGAATTCCTCGTTCAAAACAAATAATTCCAATCATTTATCCCTGTCATGTACGTTCTTTTGAGTTTTCCTTAACTATTTCAATCTCGGTACACCACTTACTATCCCTACCTATTAGACATAGCCTAATAAATAAGGTGTAAATGATAAAATGCTCTCTAGTAACTCCATTGTAGCGCGCGTGCGGCCCAAGAGTCTAAGGGCATCACAGACCTGTTATTGCTGAAT
>NW_001857051.1:0-746 GCF_000209125.1 Entamoeba dispar SAW760
AAAGAAGTTAAATGCGTCTGATTTTAATAAAAAGTACTAGGTATCTAGTAACTTTATATGGAACCTCCAAAAAATAAAGTTTTATCAGAAATGGTGAGGTTGTAGATGAGATACAAGTTCAACAATTTTATTGAAAAAAGGTGCACTTTTTTGATTTTAATAAAAAGTACTAGGTATCCAATATCGTTCTGTGGATCCTCCAAAAAATAAAGTTTTATCAGAAATGGTGAGGTTGTAGCAGAGATATTAATTCAACAATTTTATTGAAAAAAGGTGCACTTTTTATGATTTTAATATAAAGTACTAGGTATCCAATATCGTTCTGTGGATCCTCCAAAAAATAAAGTTTTATCAGAAATGGTGAGGTTGTAGCAGAGATATTAATTCAACAATTTTATTGAAAAAAGGTGCACTTTTTTGATTTTAATAAAAAGTACTAGGTATCCAATATCGTTCTGTGGATCCTCCAAAAAATAAAGTTTTATCAGAAATGGTGAGGTTGTAGCAGAGATATTAATTCAACAAATTTGTTGAAAAAAGGTGCACTTTTTTGATTTTAATAAAAAGTACTAGGTATCCAATATCGTTCTGTGGATCCTCCAAAAAATAAAGTTTTATCAGAAATGGTGAGGTTGTAGCAGAGATATTAATTCAACAAATTTGTTGAAAAAAGGTGCACTTTTTATGATTTTAATATAAAGTACTATATATCAATTATCTCAAAAGCACTCTGCAAAAAGATAAAA
>NW_001857050.1:0-1041 GCF_000209125.1 Entamoeba dispar SAW760
TGCCTCGTCATCTAATTAGTGACGCGCATGAATGGATCACCGTGATTCCCACTGTCCCTATCTGCAATCTAGTGAAACCACAGTCAAGGGAACGGGCTTGATTGGAACGGCGGGGAAAGAAGACCCTGTTGAGCTTGACTCTAATTTATCATGTGAAATCGATTTTTTGGTATAGGCTAGGTGGGAGACTTTGTCAAACGTGTAATACCACCACTAGAAATACTATTTCACTCATTTCGTTAAATGTTAAAATGGATTTTCCATTAATTTAAAAACATTAAAACTTCGGTTGAAACAGGCGATTGAAAAAGATAGACGGGGAGTTTGGCTGGGGCGGCACATCTGTTACAAGATAACGCAGGTGTCCAAAGATGAACTCAATGAGGACAGAAACCTCATGTAGAATATAAGGGTATAAGTTCATTTGATTATTGATTCCAGTACAATCAATAACTCTGAAATGATGGCCTAACGATCCCTAAGATTTTTAACTAGAAAAAATTTAAAACATATTAGATTTATCTGATGTGTGAGACCGTAAGGTGATTTCTAGTTAATCCTTTAATAATAAGGCTTGGGGTGTCAGAAAAGTTACCACAGGGATAACTGGCTTGTGGCAGCCAAGCGCTCATAGCGACGTTGCTTTTTGATCCTTCGATGTCGGCTCTTCCTATCCATTTCAAGCAGAATTGAAAAAAGGTATGATTGTTCACCATTTAATAGGGAACGTGAGCTGGGTTTAGACCGTCGTGAGACAGGTTAGTTTTACCCTACCGTTTCGGTAGATCTTCAAAGTATTTAGATAGTAGCACAACTCAGTACGAGAGGAACCGTTGTGTCACGCCACTGGATTATTCAATTATTTGATCAAATAGTGTTGAGAATCTAACACGTGTTTGAATAATGGCTGAAAGCCTCTCAGCCAGAATTTCGTCTAGATGAATACTTTGTCTTTTTTCTTGTTACTTTAGTACAATTGAAAATTATATACGTTGTATTTTATATCTCGTGTATTACTCTATCAAAAGGGTAGTGAATACT
>NW_001857049.1:0-1005 GCF_000209125.1 Entamoeba dispar SAW760
ATTTACTTATATACTATATCTTACACTTTTATACACTATATATATATATATATATTATTTATTATATATATTATATCCTTTATATTATATATCATATATCATATCCTTTATACTTTATATACCTTTAATATCTTACTTTATTACTTTATTACTTTATTCCTTTATTCCTTTATTACTTTATTCCTATATTACTTTATTCCTTTATTCCTTTATTACTTTATTCCTATATTCCTTTATTACTTTATTCCTTTATTCCTTTATTACTTAATTATCTTACTTTACAGTACTCCCCCCATTTTTATACTAATTTATTAGAAGTCTTCAATAGTATAGCTGGTTAGTATCTTCGCCTGTCACGTGAAAGACCGGGGTTCGAATCCCCGTTGAAGAGTTCACTTTTTATACTATAATATTTCTTTTTATAAGTATATATATGACTATTTATTATACTATTTTTTGTTACAATAAAATATATATTATTCCTTTCTTATATATATTTATTTTTATTTATTATATTTCTTTTTTACTATATTATTTATATTCTTTATAAAAAGAGTACGACAGTGGCAGGATTTGAACCTACGCATCCAGAGGATAATTGATTTCAAGTCAATCGCCTTAGACCACTCGGCCACACTGTCAATCTGAGTACTATTATTATATGAACCTATATATATATATTTATTTATGTATGTATGTATTTTCTGTTTTTATTATATAACTATCATTATATCAACCTTTATACATCTAACTATATATATATAACTATAACTATTCTTTCTTATATTTTATCCTTTCTTTTATATATATATACCTCTACCATATTTTACTTATATACTTATTATCCTTACACTTTTTATACACCTATTATATATATATATATATTATTTATTATATATATTATATCCTTTATATTATATATCATATATCATATCCTTTATACTTTATATACCTTTAATATCTTACTTTATTACTTTATTACTTTATTCCTTTATTCCTTTATTA
>NW_001857048.1:0-919 GCF_000209125.1 Entamoeba dispar SAW760
TTTCATTATATTTAAATGAATATGGGTTTATCTTTAGTCAATGTTTCGACCAAATAGATTATAATCAATTTGTTAATTGTAGGTTTTACACTAGAGTACTTAATAAATCAACAATAAATTTACCTTATTTACCATCATTACCATATGAACAGAAGTTTCTCATGGGGTTCGATAAAAGTGGTGCTAGTGTTGTTATTAAAACTGATGTTTTAGATAAAATCAATCAAATTAATGAAATAATTGTAAAAAATGATATTCGACATGTTGTTATTGAAAATATTTTAAATAACTTTGAAGGAAATAGAATTGATTTAACAACATTACCCATTGAATTATTATCAATAAAAAAAGTTGAAAAACAAAATCTTGTTTTTGTCATTCCTCCTGGTTTAAAGTCATTAACAATTTATGAATGTAAGGCATCAATTGATATTTCAAAATGTTATTTAAAAGAATTAACATTACGTGAGTATCAAGGAAAACCAATAGATGTACATGATGATAATTTAAAAGTATTTGAAACTGATTTTAATCAAGAAATAAAATGGTATCATAATGATACATTACTTAACCAAAATGAAATTTATTTAGATGCAAACAAAATTACTTTGTTTAAAACTGGTTGTTCACATATTTTTATAAATGGTGAAAGAGTTGAAGATAACAGCCCTTTAAAAACTATCATTTTTAAATACAATGATAAGGAAATAAGAATAAATGAAGTCAGTGAATTTTCATTTGAAAATAAGTTTTTGTATTGTAGTTTGGGTAATGTACAAGAATTAGATTTTGGAGAATATCCATTTTGTGGTTTTGTTGTAACAAATTCTAAGATAAGCCATTTAAAAATAAAATCTAATTCAGTTGGTTTAACTCATGTTGAGTGCGATGATTTAATTATTGACGGTGCTTGTACTCA
>NW_001857047.1:0-505 GCF_000209125.1 Entamoeba dispar SAW760
ATTTTCTTTATGTGTATTTTTTATTATATTTTAATTATCAAACATTCATTATTCTTCTGTTTATTTCTTTCTTCTTTCTTATTTATATTTATTATAATTATATCATTTTTTATAATTTAAAAAATAGAGCCTATAAGTTTTGTTCCTACATCAATTATTATTTTAACTTAGTACTGCATCTTTGTTTATTATTTATTACATTAATAATATAAGAATATTGAGATTAATGTTTCAAGAATAACAATTAATAGAAGTTATTCTATTAACAACAATCATTTCCTTTTTATTTCTTTATTATTATCTTTCTTTATTACTTATTCATATATTAATCATTCATTTATTTCTTCATTATTTTTTATATTCAATATTTCTTCTTATTTCCTTCTCCGTACTGTTTCTTGTATTATTACTATTTTCTATTTCATCTTCTTTGTTTTATCTTTATTCTATATTCTTTTTATTGAACATTTTATTTTCTTAATTTATTCAATTATTCTTGTTACAC
>NW_001857046.1:0-972 GCF_000209125.1 Entamoeba dispar SAW760
AGTTCATTTCGTTTATAGAAATCAAAGTAAAAACACTAGACAACCAGAAGGAGTATCAACTGAAGCTGGTAAACAACACTCAGCCATTTCATGGGGAACTGGAAGAGCTGTAGCTAGAATTCCAAGAATTAGTGGATCAGGATCAGGAAGAAACGGACAAGGTGCTTTTGGTAATATGACTAGAAAGGGTCATATGTTCTCTCCACTTAAGAACTTCAGAAAATGGCAAAGAAAAACACCAAAACAAATGAGAAGATTTGCTGTTGTTTCATGTATTGCTGCTTCAGCTGTTCCAGCTCTTGTTTCAGCACGTGGACATCATATTGCTGGAGTACCACAAATTCCATTAGTTGTTAATTCAAAATCAATTTCAGTTATTAAGAAGACCAAACAAGCTGTTTATCTCTTAAAGAAAATTAATGCTTATTCAGATGTTCTTAAAGTTATTGCTTCAAAGACTATTCGTGCTGGTCAAGGAAAAATGAGAGGAAGAAAGATTAAGGAAAGAAAGGGACCATTAGTTGTTTATGGTAATGATGATCTTCAAGCTGTTAAAGCATTTAGAAATATTCCAGGTGTAGATACATGCCGTGTTGAAAATCTTTCAGTTCTTAATCTTGCACCAGGATGTCATATGGGTAGATTCATTATTTGGACAGAATCAGCATTCAAGAAACTTAACACTATCTTTGGAACTCAAAAGAAGATGGCACAAGGTAAATCAGGATTTAGAATTGCTCATGCTCAAATGGCTGTTCCAGATATGAAGAGAGTTGTTGTTGCTGCTGAAAAAGCTAAACTTCTTAGAGCTAAAATTGTTTTACCAAAAGTACCAAAGAGAACAAATCCACTTAAGAACTGGGCTGCTATGGTCAAATTAAATCCATATGCTAAAATTGCTTCACATAAACTTGCACAAGTTGCTAAAGCACAAGCAGCACATAAAGCACAATATGCAGCTAAAGTGAAAAG
>NW_001857045.1:0-935 GCF_000209125.1 Entamoeba dispar SAW760
CAATTTTATTGAAAAAAGGTGCACTTTTTTGATTTTAATAAAAAGTACTAGGTATCCAATATCGTTCTGTGGATCCTCCAAAAAATAAAGTTTTATCAGAAATGGTGAGGTTGTAGCAGAGATATTAATTCAACAAATTTGTTGAAAAAAGGTGCACTTTTTATGATTTTAATATAAAGTACTATATATCAATTATCTTCAAAAGCACTCTGCAAAAAGATAAAAATTATTAATTGTGATCGTCATGTATTTGAGATATTAATTTATTCTATTTTTATCTAAACCAAATGAAAGAAGTTAAATGTCGTCAATTTTAATAAAAAGTACTAAGTATTAATCACATTAATATGCACTCTACAAAAAGATAAAAATTATTAATTCTGGTCGCTTTCTATCTGAGATAATTTTTGACATGTTTCTGTCTAAATTAGACGAAAGAAGTTAAATGCGTCTGATTTTAATAAAAAGTACTAGGTATCTAGTAACTTTATATGGAACCTCCAAAAAATAAAGTTTTATCAGAAATGGTGAGGTTGTAGATGAGATACAAGTTCAACAATTTTATTGAAAAAAGGTGCACTTTTTTGATTTTAATAAAAAGTACTAGGTATCCAATATCGTTCTGTGGATCCTCCAAAAAATAAAGTTTTATCAGAAATGGTGAGGTTGTAGCAGAGATATTAATTCAACAATTTTATTGAAAAAAGGTGCACTTTTTATGATTTTAATAAAAAGTACTAGGTATCCAATATCGTTCTGTGGATCCTCCAAAAAATAAAGTTTTATCAGAAATGGTGAGGTTGTAGCAGAGATATTAATTCAACAATTTTATTGAAAAAGGTGCACTTTTTGATTTTAATAAAAGTACTAGTATCCATATCGTTCTGTGGATCTCAAAAATAAAGTTTTATCAGAATGGTGAGGTTGTAGCAGAG
>NW_001857044.1:0-985 GCF_000209125.1 Entamoeba dispar SAW760
ATTCTACACTCTCATAGTTTCGTTTCTCTCATGTATAGCTTCTGCTATCTCATCGCATCATGTAGACTCTGTCGTGTTCAGACGAGTAGATATTTACTCTCAAGAGTTTCTATTCTCGGGATTAAATGTATTAATCTTACTTAAATAGCTTTATCATTCCATTATTATTGGATTTTTACTTTTAATTCACAATTAAATACTAAGATTTCTCTTAATATTCTCGTTTATTAATAATCACTATAAATGAAATAATTCTCTTGCTCTTAATAATTTCCTATATTACAAATTTCAATACAATCTTATTAAATATACTACTTATATATCTAATCTTTTTATATTTTTATTTATAATACATTCTACTATTTTTCTTATAAATTATCCGTTCACATATTACTCTTTCAAGCTCTTTTCACTCTTTTTCCAAAGTTCTTTTAAGTTTTCCTTCACAGTACTTCTTTGCTATCAGTTTTCCTGTAATATTTAGACTTTGATGAATACTATCACCTTTTCGATTTATACTTCCAAATAAATTTACTCTTTTCTAAACTATATTCTTTTCAAAATATATTTAAATTGACGAGGCTTTCACTCTCTCTGGCTCAGCATTCGTTCTGAATTCAATCTAAATTATCTCTTTTAAATATAATTTTTCTTTTAGTTACACTCTGAATAATTTAAGACTAGCCTCACACATTGCTGTATTCTTCTAACCTTTTTACAATTATCCATTTTTATCAACTTGGTCTTTTTCTTTTTCATTCGCCATTACTTAAGAAATCATTGTTATTTTTTCTTCCTTCCCTTATTGATATGCTTAAGTTAAGGGAGTCCTCTTACGATACTCAAATCTTTATTTATTAACTCACTTATAGATATCTGGTTAAAGCTCTTTACTTCTTCTCTCTTTTACCCACTAGCTACTTCTCACTTCTACTAATATTTGCTTTTAATATACTCTTTTATTTTGGATATTGAATATCATATA
>NW_001857043.1:0-553 GCF_000209125.1 Entamoeba dispar SAW760
GATAGTAATAGTAGATAGTAGGTATAAGGTATAAGGTATAAAGTAATAAGTAATAAGTATAAAAGTATAAAAATAGAAAGGTATAATAGGTATAATAGGTAATAATAGGTATAAAAAGGGAATAAAAAATATAAAAGATATAAAAGATATAAAAAATATAAAAGATATAAAAGTTGAAATATATATATTAAGTACATAAATAATAAATAGGAACACTAAGTCTAAAAAGATGCTCACACCAGGAATCGAACCTGGGTTATCAAAGCCACAATCTGATGTACTACCTCTGTACTATGTGAGCTTATATTAATAAGCAAAACATACAAACATATAGATACACATACATATACACATACATATACACATACATATACACATAGATACACATATAGAAATACACATAGATACACATATACATATACACATAGATACACATATACATATACACATAGATACACATATAGAAATACACATAGATACACTTATAAGTAAAGTACATAAGTAATATAATAAGGTAAAACTGTGAATAGAAATAATAGATAATAAATATAAA
>NW_001857042.1:0-818 GCF_000209125.1 Entamoeba dispar SAW760
TTTTAAACAAGTGATTTATTAATAAAAATTTATAAAAAATGATACTTCTATCATGATTTTTTTGAGACACAAAAAATGACTTATCTTAAATATACATCGTTTTTCATATAATATAAAATAATAATTATAATACTGATATATCAAATAAAATAATTGTTTTGTAGATAAAGTATTGAAGGACGTATAGATGAGTAGAGTCAATATTTTTTGTCACTGAGTCAATTTTATCATATCTCTGTAACAAGGTTGTTTTAATGAAAACTTATAAGGTAAAAAATGTTCTTGGAGGTAATCTGAAGACCTCATTTTTTAACAATTTTTTCATGATTATTTCATCATTGAGCATTACCTTTGAATAACAAAAAAGAATAACAAAAAATGACCTAAAAATAGTGAATAACAAAAAAGAATAACAAAAAAGAATAACAAAAACCCAACATACAAATGTTTTATATAACAACGAAAATTCCTTCTACACGGGGTAAATTTCAACAAAAATTGCAAAAAGACCCCCCCTACTCGAAATACGATTTTTGAAAATGCCCTTTTTGAAAAAACTACCGTTTTTTTGTTGAAATTAGAAGGAATAGAACGAAAAAAATTGATATTCCGTCGAAAAGTGAACCTTTATTACACAAAAGCTAGGAAAAACCATCGGATTAACACTAGACCAAAATTTTAAGATGGTAAAAGCTCGATTTGCCGAAAGGATGACGTGGTTACCAACAAATATTCGGCATTTTCGGCGACATGTTTGTATGGATAATCTGAATCGTTTTCTATTTTTAGAAAATTTATAAATATTGTATGGATAATCT
>NW_001857041.1:0-952 GCF_000209125.1 Entamoeba dispar SAW760
GAGTTCTTTTATGATTAATGAATAAATGGATAATTAAATCATTTTCTATAAAAAGTAATAAATATCAAATAACTTTTAGTGTACTAGTAATTGTTATAGTTATTATTAATTCTTGACGCAGTATAGATAAAATAATTTTTAACAATTCATTCTAACATAATTTATTAATTATTGATAATTAAATCATTTTCTATAAAAAGTAATAAATATCAAATAACTTTTAGTGTACTAGTAATTGTTATAGTTATTATTAATTCTTGACGCAGTATAGATAAAATAATTTTTAACAATTCATTCTAACATAATTTATTAATTATTGATAATTAAATCATTTTCTATAAAAAGTAATAAATATCAAATAACTTTTAGTGTACTAGTAATTGTTATAGTTATTATTAATTCTTGACGCAGTATAGATAAAATAATTTTTAACAATTCATTTTAATGATTAATGAATAAATGGATAATTAAATCATTTTCTATAAAAAGTAATAAATATCAAATAACTTTTAGTGTACTAGTAATTGTTATAGTTATTATTAATTCTTGACGCAGTATAGATAAAATAATTTTTAACAATTCATTCTAACATAATTTATTAATTATTGATAATTAAATCATTTTCTATAAAAAGTAATAAATATCAAATAACTTTTAGTGTACTAGTAATTGTTATAGTTATTATTAATTCTTGACGCAGTATAGATAAAATAATTTTTAACAATTCATTCTAACATAATTTATTAATTATTGATAATTAAATCATTTTCTATAAAAAGTAATAAATATCAAATAACTTTTAGTGTACTAGTAATTGTTATAGTTATTATTAATTCTTGACGCAGTATAGATAAATAATTTTTAACATTCATTTTAATGATTAATGAATAAATGGATAATTAAATCATTTTCTATAAAAGTATAATATCAATAACTTTTAGTGTACTAGTAT
>NW_001857040.1:0-1107 GCF_000209125.1 Entamoeba dispar SAW760
AAAGTATAAGTAATATATAAAATAGTGGTATAGCGGTAGGTTCATATCAAGTAGGATACACCCGTTCCCATCCGAACACGGAAGTAAAGATGCTTAGAGCCTGATCAGTACCATTATGTTCACACAGATGGGAACGTCAGGTAATCTACCTTTTTAATTTTTAGAAATACATAAATATACATAAATATACATAAATATACATAAATATATATATAAATATATTTAAATAATACATAAATAGTCAGATAATAGATAATAGATAATAAAATGATATATATATACACATAAGAAAGTAAAAAGGTAGTAGTATAGAATATAGATACATATATATATATATACATAAGTGAAAGGATAAAAGGATAAGAAAAGATTAATAAATATATATATATATATATATAATATATAATATAAAAGGTATAATAGAATAGATATAGATATATAAATAATAATAAAGATAATAATATAGAATAGAATACATGATAGGTTAAGGACTGAGTTTAAGGGGCTATAAGGTACTAAAAGGTTTCATGGTGTAGTTGGTTATCACATCACTTTCACGTAGTGAGGGTCCCCGGTTCGAACCCGGGTGGAACCATCTTTTTAGATAGTAAGAAGGAGTTTTGTAGTGATATGTAGTGATATGTAGTGATAACTAGTGATATAAAAAGATAATAAGTTGATATAATAAAAAGTTAATAATATATAAACATATAAAAATAAAGTACATAAAAACAGCGGAGGGAAGTTTCGATCAACCGACCTGCAAGTTATGAGCCTGCCGCGCTACCACTGCGCCACCCCGCTTTAACAATTAATAAAATAAGAAGAATAAAAGGGCAGGGAATAAAAGGAAAATACATAATACATAAAAATATACTAAGGTATTATATAGGAAGAAAATATAAAGGAAGGATATATTTAAGAAGAAGGATAGAAAAGTGATATAAGTGATATAAGTAGTAAAGTAGAAGAGATAACTCAGGAAGTGATACATAAGGTAATATAAGTAATATAAGTAATATAAGTAATATAAGTAATATAAGTAATATAAGTAATATAAATAGGAAGATAGTATAAGTAGTATAAATAATAGAAGTAAGAATATAA
>NW_001857039.1:0-207 GCF_000209125.1 Entamoeba dispar SAW760
CTTTCCAGCCAAACTTTATCTCCTTTTTGAAAGAATTCATACCTTACAAAAAGGAGATAAAGTTTGGCAAATTGGATTTGGTTCAGGATTAAAATGTAATTCTGTTGTTTGGAAGAAGATCAATTAATTAGGGAGGCCCCATAATTAAAACAGAAACCTTTTAATTTGATTATGGTTTTTTATATCTTTTTTAAAATTGATAACTAT
>NW_001857038.1:0-952 GCF_000209125.1 Entamoeba dispar SAW760
CCATTTCCTTATATGTCTGATCATTATGGAGTAGAAGTGAAACTAGAATTATTGTAACATATATTTAATGACACTTATCTTTTGTTTATTTTTACTAAAACATATCCTTGTTATAGATAAAGATAAGTATCAGACTCAGTTTAGAAATTCTTATATAATTAAAAGTAGATTTGTCATTTTTATTTATTTCAGTAATTCCTTGTTATTAGTTAAGATTAACATCATATTCATTTTATTTGTTGTTTCTATTTGTGAATTATGTCAATATCAACTAAATGTATTTTATTTCGTTTCACAATAAAAATATATGTCCTGCTTCATTTGAAAGATTCTAAACGTATTTACATTTGACTAATGAATTATTATAAAGTAGTTGTACAAAATGAATATTGTATTGATGTAAACTCCATTTAATACTAACTATGATTTGTTTGATTGATAATGAAGTTGATGTTATTAAAATTACTATGAGAATATATTCAAATAAACAAGAATAGTCAAATGAAGAAAATACACAACATTCATAATATTACATTCCTTGAATTGAATGAATATTCATCAGAACATAATAAGAGAACAATGTGATGGAGAAAATAGTGAATTGAAAGAAAATAATCAAAATATGTTAACAATAAATTAAAAAGAAAATGGTCAAATGTCTTCAGTAAAAGATATTCAAACAATGTTGTAGTGTTAATAATGAATTATCAACTAAATTCAATAAATAAACAAAGAAATAACTAATAAAAAAATATACATCATAATATTAAATGTATTTAATTAAATCGTTAAAATATTAAGATATTTGTTTATTTAATCAATGACATTGAGATAATGTGTATTAGATAAAATATATGTTATTGTCAAGGAATAATAAGATAATTTAACTTTATTTTATTCATTACCAAATGAGAATTCATATTATGACAAGTTCATTGTACTAATTATATCA
>NW_001857037.1:0-884 GCF_000209125.1 Entamoeba dispar SAW760
GGTTCATATCAAGTAGGATACACCCGTTCCCATCCGAACACGGAAGTAAAGATGCTTAGAGCCTGATCAGTACCATTATGTTCACACAGATGGGAACGTCAGGTAATCTACCTTTTTGTTTTTATATAGAGAGTTTTTTTTTAAATAAAGGAATAAAGGAATAAAGGAATATAGAAATATAGAAATATAGAAATAAAGGAATATAGAAATAAATACATACATAGATATATAAATAAAGATATATATAAATAAATAAATAAAGAAATATATATATATATATAAATAAAGAAATATATATATAATAGAATATAAAGGTTATAGAAGTTGAAAGGGATTAAAGTAAAGTAATCTAGTCAATAAAAAGACGAGCTTGGCAGGGATCGAACCTGCAATCCCCAGATTCGTAGTCTGATGCGTTTCCATTGCGCCACAAGCCCTATAACATTCATAAAATACTGGGAAGATAAAAAAAGGGATATATAAGTTATATAAATGTTATAAGTTATATAAATGTTATAAGTTATATAAATGATATAAGTTATATAAATGATATAAGTTATATAAATGATATAGATATGATATAGATATAGATATAGATATGATATATAAAAGACATAAGAAAGATAAGATATAAAATAAACAGACTAGGAATAATAATAAAAGTACATAGTCATATAATAATATAATAATATAAGAAAATATATGATAGTCATAGTCATAAGTAAGTAGGATAACGGTAGGTTCATATCAAGTAGGATACACCCGTTCCCATCCGAACACGGAAGTAAAGATGCTTAGAGCCTGATCAGTACCATTATGTTCACACAGATGGGAACGTCATGTAATCTACCTTTTTGTTTTTATATAGAGAGTTTTTTTTAAAT
>NW_001857036.1:0-971 GCF_000209125.1 Entamoeba dispar SAW760
CTACTGTATATAAAGAGATATAGATATATAGAAATACATAAAGATAAAGGTAATATAGATATAATGGAGTGAGGGTATCGATCCCCTTGCCCCTCGCATGCAAAGCGAGTGCTCTACCATCTGAGCTACACCCCCATTAACAATAAAGGGGAGGGGGAAAGTAGGAGTAGTAAGAGTAGTAGGTATAGTAGGTATAGTAAGAGTAGTAAGAGTAGTAGGTATAGTAAGAGGAATAAGAGATGTAAGAGATGTAAGAGATGTAAGAGATGTAAGAGATGTAAGAAATGTAAGAAATGTAAGAGATGTAAGAGATGTAACAGTAGTAAGTATAAGAAGTGAGAATAGATATAATAGATAAGAAGTGGAATAATAAAAATAATAAGGATAATAAATATATATAATATATATAATATAAATAATATAATAAAGGTATAGAGTAAGAATAGATATAATATATATAATAAGTATAATAAGTATAATATATAAGAGGAATAGATAAAGTTAATAGTATAAGTGACTAATAAATAAGAATATATACATATATATAGTATAAAAAGTGAACTCTTCAACGGGGATTCGAACCCCGGTCTTTCACGTGACAGGCGAAGATACTAACCAGCTATACTATTGAAGACTTCTATAAGAAGGTAAGAGTTGTATATATATACATGAATAAGTGTAATATATGAAGGTAAGAGTTGTATATATATATAAATATATAAATAAATATATATATATATGAATAAGTGAATAGAAGATATAAAATAGATATAAAAAAAAAGATAGAATATATATATAAATAAGATATAATAAGTATAAAATTTATAAAAAAATATATAATAAGAGATAGCAATATTAATCAAAGACAATGTGGCCGAGCGGTTAAGGCGGCTCCCTGCTAAGGAGTTTCCATTTGGAGCGTAGGTTCGAATCCTGCCATTGTCGTTTTATTCATAAAAATATAAGGAAAG
>NW_001857035.1:0-958 GCF_000209125.1 Entamoeba dispar SAW760
CTTTATTACTTAATTATCTTACTTTACAGTACTCCCCCCATTTTTATACTAATTTATTAGAAGTCTTCAATAGTATAGCTGGTTAGTATCTTCGCCTGTCACGTGAAAGACCGGGGTTCGAATCCCCGTTGAAGAGTTCACTTTTTATACTATAATATTTCTTTTTATAAGTATATATATGACTATTTATTATACTATTTTTTGTTACAATAAAATATATATTATTCCTTTCTTATATATATTTATTTTTATTTATTATATTTCTTTTTTACTATATTATTTATATTCTTTATAAAAAGAGTACGACAGTGGCAGGATTTGAACCTACGCATCCAGAGGATAATTGATTTCAAGTCAATCGCCTTAGACCACTCGGCCACACTGTCAATCTGAGTACTATTATTATATGAACCTATATATATATATTTATTTATGTATGTATGTATTTTCTGTTTTTATTATATAACTATCATTATATCAACCTTTATACATCTAACTATATATATATAACTATAACTATTCTTTCTTATATTTTATCCTTTCTTTTATATATATATACCTCTACCATATTTTACTTATATACTTATTATCCTTACACTTTTTATACACCTATTATATATATATATATATTATTTATTATATATATTATATCCTTTATATTATATATCATATATCATATCCTTTATACTTTATATACCTTTAATATCTTACTTTATTACTTTATTACTTTATTCCTTTATTCCTTTATTACTTTATTCCTATATTACTTTATTCCTTTATTCCTTTATTACTTTATTCCTATATTCCTTTATTACTTTATTCCTTTATTCCTTTATTACTTAATTATCTTACTTTACAGTACTCCCCCCATTTTTATACTAATTTATTAGAAGTCTTCAATAGTATAGCTGGTTAGTATCTTCGCCTGTCACGTGAAAGACGGGGTTCGAATCCCCGT
>NW_001857034.1:0-873 GCF_000209125.1 Entamoeba dispar SAW760
ATCTATTTATCTATTTATCTATTCTATATATATTATTATTATTATGTTTATTATTATTATGTTTTTTATTATGTTTTATTATTATTATGTTATTTATGTTTATTATATTCTTATATGTTTATATGTTCTTATTATTATGTATATTTCTATACCTTTATCTATTTTTATATCTATTCTATATGATTATATGACTATACTATGTTCTTGTCTTCTATACTTATACTACCTACACTTTAACTTATTAACTTATTACCTTATTAACTTATTCCCTTATTATCACTTTATCACTTTATCACTTTATCACTTTATCACTTTATCACTTTATTATTACTAGTCTATACTATATGTGTGTATCTTATAGTCTGACTTATACCTTTATAGTTTTATAGACTTCATTATTTCTGTATTTATATATCAAAGCATTCGTGCCCGAGTGGTCTAAGGGGGCCGATTTAAGCTCGGCTATCGGAAGATGCGTGGGTTCGAACCCCACCGGATGCATTCTTTTTATACACTTCACTTATATGTTTCTTTATATATTATTATATTATATATATCTATATTCTTATTTCTATTATTATTATTATTATGTTTATTATTATTATGTTCTTTATTATGTTTATTATGTTTATTATGTTTATTATGTTTATTATACTTATACACTTCTTATTCTACTTCTTACTATATTATCTTTACTTCTATTATATATGTATCTTAGTATTTATACTACTTATACTATCTTTCTTATCTATACAACTTATACAACTTATACAACTTATACAACTTATACACCCTTATGTATATGTACACCTTATTATGTATTTTATTCCTTTTTATTATTATACTATTCTATCTTTTTCTACTCTTTTCCCT
>NW_001857033.1:0-961 GCF_000209125.1 Entamoeba dispar SAW760
TGTTCTAGTATATTAGAGTATCTTATATTATTATTTATTATTATATGACTATATTATTATATTAATATATTAATATATTATTATATGTATTTATTAATATTATATGTTTATATGACTATATGACTATATTCCTTTTATGTACTACTACCTATTTTATCATGTGTATATATTATACCATTCTTTATACCTTATAGTCTTTACACTTATTTATGCTATGTATTAATCTATTAATCTATTAATCTATTAATGTGTTATACGTTTATATTCTTATAGCAATAAATTATATACATAAGGCTGTATACTATATACTTCTAGTATATCGGTATAATAAGTTGATAAGTAAAGTAGACTATATTGTACTTTATGTTATATTCTAAGGTTTTGACGTCTCTATATTCTAGTTTATGTTATATTGTATTGTACTTTATGTTATATTCTAACCTATTGTGGTCTCTATATTCTATTTTACTTTATGTTATATTGTAAGCATTTGTGGTCTAAGGGCAGAATTCCACCCTTCCAAGGTGGAGATCCGGGTTCGAGTCCCGGCAAATGCACTTTTATATGTTTCAACTATGTTCTAGTATATTAGAGTATCTTATATTATTATTATATTATTATATGACTATATTATTATATTAATATATTAATATATTATTATATGTATTTATTAATATTATATGTTTATATGACTATATGACTATATTCCTTTTATGTACTACTACCTATTTTATCATGTGTATATATTATACCATTCTTTATACCTTATAGTCTTTACACTTATTTATGCTATGTATTAATCTATTAATCTATTAATCTATTAATGTGTTATACGTTTATATTCTTATAGCAATAAATTATATACATAAGGCTGTATACTATATACTTCTAGTATATCGGTATAATAAGTTGATAAGTAAAGTAGACTATATTGTACTTTATGTTATATTCTAAGGTTTGA
>NW_001857032.1:0-1001 GCF_000209125.1 Entamoeba dispar SAW760
TAAAGTACTAGGTATCCAATATCGTTCTGTGGATCCTCCAAAAAATAAAGTTTTATCAGAAAAGGTGAGGTTGTAGCAGAGATATTAATTCAACAAATTTGTTGAAAAAAGGTGCACTTTTTTGATTTTAATATAAAGTACTAGGTATCCAATATCGTTCTGTGGATCCTCCAAAAAATAAAGTTTTATCAGAAATGGTGAGGTTGTAGCAGAGATATTAATTCAACAATTTTATTGAAAAAAGGTGCACTTTTTTGATTTTAATAAAAAGTACTAGGTATCCAATATCGTTCTGTGGATCCTCCAAAAAATAAAGTTTTATCAGAAATGGTGAGGTTGTAGCAGAGATATTAATTCAACAAATTTGTTGAAAAAAGGTGCACTTTTTATGATTTTAATATAAAGTACTATATATCAATTATCTTCAAAAGCACTCTGCAAAAAGATAAAAATTATTAATTGTGATCGTCATGTATTTGAGATATTAATTTATTCTATTTTTATCTAAACCAAATGAAAGAAGTTAAATGTCGTCAATTTTAATAAAAAGTACTAAGTATTAATCACATTAATATGCACTCTACAAAAAGATAAAAATTATTAATTCTGGTCGCTTTCTATCTGAGATAATTTTTGACATGTTTCTGTCTAAATTAGACGAAAGAAGTTAAATGCGTCTGATTTTAATAAAAAGTACTAGGTATCTAGTAACTTTATATGGAACCTCCAAAAAATAAAGTTTTATCAGAAATGGTGAGGTTGTAGATGAGATACAAGTTCAACAATTTTATTGAAAAAAGGTGCACTTTTTTGATTTTAATAAAAAGTACTAGGTATCTATTACCTTACATCATGCACTTAAAAAATGCAGTTGTTATTAATTCTTGACGCAGTACATTTGAGATATTAATAATTATTAAAATAATAGTGTTCTATTTATAGATTATTTTTTGTTATTCATTGTAGAATAACATTTTTTAAATCAAGATTTTATGAAGTAT
>NW_001857031.1:0-483 GCF_000209125.1 Entamoeba dispar SAW760
GTATCCTACTTGATATGAACCTACCGTTATCCTACTTACTTATGACTATGACTATCATATATTTTCTTATATTATTATATTATTATATGACTATGTACTTTTATTATTATTCCTAGTCTGTTTATTTTATATCTTATCTTTCTTATGTCTTTTATATATCATATCTATATCTATATCTATATCATATCTATATCATTTATATAACTTATATCATTTATATAACTTATATCATTTATATAACTTATAACGTTTATATAACTTATAACATTTATATAACTTATATATCCCTTTTTTTATCTTCCCAGTATTTTATGAATGTTATAGGGCTTGTGGCGCAATGGAAACGCATCAGACTACGAATCTGGGGATTGCAGGTTCGATCCCTGCCAAGCTCGTCTTTTTATTGACTAGATTACTTTACTTTAATCCCTTTCAACTTCTATAACCTTTATATTCTGTTATATATATATTTCTTTATTTATA
>NW_001857030.1:0-908 GCF_000209125.1 Entamoeba dispar SAW760
TTATGATATTCAAGCATGGGACAATGCTGAGGAGATGTCAATTAGACATTTCGAGAGAACGATTAAAAGGAACAATTGGGGTGATTCAGAAAATAACGGGAGAGGTGAAAATCCATGATCGCTATAAGATGCACGAGAGCGAAAGCATTTCACTCAACTGGGTCCATTAATCAAGAACGAAAGTTAGGGGATCGAAGACGATCAGATACCGTCGTAGTCCTAACTATAAACGATGTCAACCAAGGATTGGATGAAATTCAGATGTACAAAGATGAAGAAACATTGTTTCTAAATCCAAGTATATCAATACTACCTTGTTCAGAACTTAAAGAGAAATCTTGAGTTTATGGACTTCAGGGGGAGTATGGTCACAAGGCTGAAACTTAAAGGAATTGACGGAAGGGCACACCAGGAGTGGAGCCTGCGGCTTAATTTGACTCAACACGGGAAAACTTACCAAGACCGAACAGTAGAAGGAATGACAGATTAAGAGTTCTTTCATGATTTATTGGGTAGTGGTGCATGGCCGTTCTTAGTTGGTGGAGTGATTTGTCAGGTTAATTCCGGTAACGAACGAGACTGAAACCTATTAATTAGTTTTCTGCCTATAAGACAGAAATGTTCGCAAGAACAGGTGCGTAAGTACCACTTCTTAAAGGGACACATTTCAATTGTCCTATTTTAATTGTTAGTTATCTAATTTCGATTAGAACTCTTTTAACGTGGGAAAAAGAAAAAGGAAGCATTCAGCAATAACAGGTCTGTGATGCCCTTAGACATCTTGGGCCGCACGCGCGCTACAATGGAGTTACTAGAGAGCATTTTATCATTTACACCTTATTTATTAGGCTATGTCTAATAGGTAGGGATAGTAAGTGGTGTACCGAGATTGAAATAGTTAAGGAAAA
>NW_001857029.1:0-939 GCF_000209125.1 Entamoeba dispar SAW760
AGATTTAAATCCATTTTTCTATCTATAAGACAGATTCCTAGAATTTCACCTCTTTATTCAATCGGTAGGAGCGACGGGCGGTGTGTACAAAGGGCAGGGACGTATTCATCTCGAGTTAATGACTCGATATTACAAGGAATTCCTCGTTCAAAACAAATAATTCCAATCATTTATCCCTGTCATGTACGTTCTTTTGAGTTTTCCTTAACTATTTCAATCTCGGTACACCACTTACTATCCCTACCTATTAGACATAGCCTAATAAATAAGGTGTAAATGATAAAATGCTCTCTAGTAACTCCATTGTAGCGCGCGTGCGGCCCAAGATGTCTAAGGGCATCACAGACCTGTTATTGCTGAATGCTTCCTTTTTCTTTTTCCCACGTTAAAAGAGTTCTAATCGAAATTAGATAACTAACAATTAAAATAGGACAATTGAAATGTGTCCCTTTAAGAAGTGGTACTTACGCACCTGTTCTTGCGAACATTTCTGTCTTATAGGCAGAAAACTAATTAATAGGTTTCAGTCTCGTTCGTTACCGGAATTAACCTGACAAATCACTCCACCAACTAAGAACGGCCATGCACCACTACCCAATAAATCATGAAAGAACTCTTAATCTGTCATTCCTTCTACTGTTCGGTCTTGGTAAGTTTTCCCGTGTTGAGTCAAATTAAGCCGCAGGCTCCACTCCTGGTGTGCCCTTCCGTCAATTCCTTTAAGTTTCAGCCTTGTGACCATACTCCCCCTGAAGTCCATAAACTCAAGATTTCTCTTTAAGTTCTGAACAAGGTAGTATTGATATACTTGGATTTAGAAACAATGTTTCTTCATCTTTGTACATCTGAATTTCATCCAATCCTTGGTTGACATCGTTTATAGTTAGGACTACGACGGTATCTGATCGTCTTCGATCCCCTAACTTTCGTTCTTGATTA
>NW_001857028.1:0-484 GCF_000209125.1 Entamoeba dispar SAW760
ACAAACATTATTTTATTTGATATATCAGTATTATAATTATTATTTTATATTATATGAAAAACGATGTATATTTAAGATAAGTCATTTTTTGTGTCTCAAAAAAATCATGATAGAAGTATCATTTTTTATAAATTTTTATTAATAAATCACTTGTTTAAAATTAATATCTGAACAACTTTTACCTTATAAATTTTTATACTTTCGTTGACATTTTTTGAGATATGAATGATTATTTTTATTAAAGACTATTAAAAAATTATTTAATATCTTTATATCTCATTCTTTAAATTAAATTCTGTTTAACAATTATCTTAATCTGTATTAGTTATTATTCATGATTTATTTATTTTATTTTATCTTCATTATGTATTTCTTTTTAATATTAATCATTATTTTTTTATATTAATATCTCAAAAAATGTCAACGAAAGTATAAAAATTTATAAGGTAAAAGTTGTTCAGATATTAATTTTAAACAAGTGATT
>NW_001857027.1:0-954 GCF_000209125.1 Entamoeba dispar SAW760
GATTTCAAGCGTAGCAAAAATGATGATGATTTTGGATGATCATGAACAATGGATAAAAAAAAGAAAAAAATAAAAAAGAAAAGAGAGAAAAAATTGGAGGATGAAATTGATGAAAATCATGTCATTTTTCACGAAATTCAAATATGTTAATCTAGGACCATCAGAGATGCAAAGATTTTAATTTCGTGAAAAATGACGAGGTTTTTGGCCATTCAAAAAAAAAATGAAAAATCTAAAAACAAAAAGAGAGAAAAAATTGGAGAAAGTGAGGATGAAAATTGACCAAAAAATGTCTCATTTTTCACGAAATTCAAATATGTTAATCTAGGACCATCAGAGATGCAAAGATTTTAATTTCGTGAAAAATGACGAGGTTTTTGGCCATTCAAAAAAAAATGAAAAATCTAAAAACAAAAAGAGAGAAAAAATTGAGGATGAAAATTGACCAAAAAATGTCTCATTTTTCACGAAATTCAAGTATGTTAATCTACTACCCAGTGTGATACACATACTTGAATTTCGTGAAGAATTATGACATCTTGGTGGAAACCCATGTCAATAAAAAAAAGAGAAAAAAAATGAAGAATAGGGTTAATAGGGTTAAATAGAAAAGAGAAAAAAAATTAGAAAAAATAAAAAAATGGTGAAAAAAGAACTAAGAACTGAAATAATATCATTCTAAGGAGACATACAGGATGAACAACAAATTAAAAAATAAGAGAGACTAATATACTAAGAAATATTAAGAGACTATTAGACTAATATACTAAGAGAATATTAAAAGATTACTAAGAGACTACTAGACTAATACGCTAAGAGATATTAAGAGACTATTAGACTAATACATAGTGAGATGTTAATGTTTGTATTATTTATTTATACATATACTACCAATAGATATAGACTAGAGATTAAAGACTACTAGACTATATAGATATAAAGACTACTAGACTA
>NW_001857026.1:0-650 GCF_000209125.1 Entamoeba dispar SAW760
AACGGTAGGTTCATATCAAGTAGGATACACCCGTTCCCATCCGAACACGGAAGTAAAGATGCTTAGAGCCTGATCAGTACCATTATGTTCACACAGATGGGAACGTCAGGTAATCTACCTTTTTGTTTTTATATAGAGAGTTTTTTTTTAAATAAAGGAATAAAGGAATAAAGGAATATAGAAATATAGAAATATAGAAATAAAGGAATATAGAAATAAATACATACGTAGATATATAAATAAAGATATATATAAATAAATAAATAAAGAAATATATATATATATATAAATAAAGAAATATATATATAATAGAATATAAAGGTTATAGAAGTTGAAAGGGATTAAAGTAAAGTAATCTAGTCAATAAAAAGACCAGCTTGGCAGGGATCGAACCTGCAATCCCCAGATTCGTAGTCTGATGCGTTTCCATTGCGCCACAAGCCCTATAACATTCATAAAATACTGGGAAGATAAAAAAAGGGATATATAAGTTATATAAATGTTATAAGTTATATAAATGTTATAAGTTATATAAATGATATAAGTTATATAAATGATATAAGTTATATAAATGATATAGATATGATATAGATATAGATATAGATATGATATATAAAAGACATAAGAAAGATAAGATATAAAATAAACAG
>NW_001857025.1:0-930 GCF_000209125.1 Entamoeba dispar SAW760
GTAGTCGGATAGTTAAGAATAGAATAGTATAGTCATATAAACATATAAACATATAAACATATAATAATATATAGATAATATAAATAGAAAGAAATATATATAATATAAACATAATATGTAAACAGATTATATGATAAAGTAGTTATAGTAAGCTCTCATAGCTCAGTCGGTAGAGCATGGTGCTAATAACGCCAGGGTCGCAGGTTCGAAACCTGCTGAGAGCATTGTTTTTAAAGAAATACATACATATTATACATATTATACATATTATACATATTATACATATACATACATGAGAGTATTTGTATAAAAGGAATAAAGTAATAAAGTAATAAAGGAATAAAGTATAAAAAGAATATAGTAATATAGTAATAAAGGAATAAAGTATAAAAGGAATAAAGTATAAAAGGAATAAAGTATAAAAGGAATAAAGTATAAAAGGAATATAGTAATAAAGGAATATAATAATAAAGGATATAAGTATAAGTATAAGTATAAGTCATGAATATAAAATAGAATATAGAATATAAAGGATATAATATATAATATATAAAGTAGAATATATACATATAATATATATAATAAATATAATAATATATAATATATAATATATAAGGGAAGTACATAAAAAGAATATAGTATAGATTAAATATAGATGAAGGGGGCTTAGCTCAGTGGCAGAGCAGCTGACTCCAGATCAGCCGGTCAGTGGTTCAATCCCTCTAGCCCTCACTTTTTATACATATAGTATCCATAAAGTATAGATAAAGTAAGATATAGTATATCTAGTGTATAAGTAGAGGATACATATAGTAAGATAGTAAGATAGTATGATAGTATGATAGTATGATAGTATGATAGTATGATAGTAGATAATAAGAAAGTATGGCATCTATAGTCATATATAGACATAATAGTCATATAAACACT
>NW_001857024.1:0-474 GCF_000209125.1 Entamoeba dispar SAW760
GAAAGTATAAAAATTTATAAGGTAAAAGTTGTTCAGAATTGAATTCTAAACAACTCTTTATTTAATGATGTTGTAATGATAAATTGAACGATTTTATTCATCTTTTTAACGTTTGAATTGAAATAGTTTAAATAATAAAATAATATAGTTTTTTAATAGAAAAGATTTTTTGAAAAATGTTGATTTAAAAATAAATAACTTATACTTCATAAAATCTTGATTTAAAAAATGTTATTTCTACAATGAATAACAAAAAATAATCTATAAATAGAACACTATTATTTTAATAATTATTAATATCTCAAATGTAATGCGTCAAGAATTAATAACAACTGCATTTTTTAAGTGCATGATGTAAGGTAATAGATACCTAGTACTTTTTATTAAAATCAAAAAAGTGCACCTTTTTTCAATAAAATTGTTGAACTTGTATCTCATCTACAACCTCACCATTTCTGATAAAACTTTATTTTT
>NW_001857023.1:0-818 GCF_000209125.1 Entamoeba dispar SAW760
TAATATAAGAAAATATATGATAGTCATAGTCATAAGTAAGTAGGATAACGGTAGGTTCATATCAAGTAGGATACACCCGTTCCCATCCGAACACGGAAGTAAAGATGCTTAGAGCCTGATCAGTACCATTATGTTCACACAGATGGGAACGTCAGGTAATCTACCTTTTTGTTTTTATATAGAGAGTTTTTTTTTAAATAAAGGAATAAAGGAATAAAGGAATATAGAAATATAGAAATATAGAAATAAAGGAATATAGAAATAAATACATACATAGATATATAAATAAAGATATATATAAATAAATAAATAAAGAAATATATATATATATATAAATAAAGAAATATATATATAATAGAATATAAAGGTTATAGAAGTTGAAAGGGATTAAAGTAAAGTAATCTAGTCAATAAAAAGACGAGCTTGGCAGGGATCGAACCTGCAATCCCCAGATTCGTAGTCTGATGCGTTTCCATTGCGCCACAAGCCCTATAACATTCATAAAATACTGGGAAGATAAAAAAAGGGATATATAAGTTATATAAATGTTATAAGTTATATAAATCTTATAAGTTATATAAATGATATAAGTTATATAAATGATATAAGTTATATAAATGATATAGATATGATATAGATATAGATATAGATATGATACATAAAAGACATAAGAAAGATAAGATATAAAATAAACAGACTAGGAATAATAATAAAAGTACATAGTCATATAATAATATAATAATATAAGAAAATATATGATAGTCATAGTCATAAGTAAGTAGGATAACGGTAGGTTCATATCAAGTAGGATACACCCG
>NW_001857022.1:0-968 GCF_000209125.1 Entamoeba dispar SAW760
TAAGAAAGAATTGAATGAAGAAATGAAATTGATAAAAGTAAGAACATTTTACACGATTTCAAAATATTGTGTTTCTGGACCGATTCTAATGCAAAGATTTCAAGCGTAGCAAAAATGATGATGATTTTGGATGATCATGAACAATGGATAAAAAAAAGAAAAAAATAAAAAAGAAAAGAGAGAAAAAATTGGAGGATGAAATTGATGAAAATCATGTCATTTTTCACGAAATTCAAATATGTTAATCTAGGACCATCAGAGATGCAAAGATTTTAATTTCGTGAAAAATGACGAGGTTTTTGGCCATTCAAAAAAAAAATGAAAAATCTAAAAACAAAAAGAGAGAAAAAATTGGAGAAAGTGAGGATGAAAATTGACCAAAAAATGTCTCATTTTTCACGAAATTCAAATATGTTAATCTAGGACCATCAGAGATGCAAAGATTTTAATTTCGTGAAAAATGACGAGGTTTTTGGCCATTCAAAAAAAAATGAAAAATCTAAAAACAAAAAGAGAGAAAAAATTGAGGATGAAAATTGACCAAAAAATGTCTCATTTTTCACGAAATTCAAGTATGTTAATCTACTACCCAGTGTGATACACATACTTGAATTTCGTGAAGAATTATGACATCTTGGTGGAAACCCATGTCAATAAAAAAAAGAGAAAAAAAATGAAGAATAGGGTTAATAGGGTTAAATAGAAAAGAGAAAAAAAATTAGAAAAAATAAAAAAATGGTGAAAAAAGAACTAAGAACTGAAATAATATCATTCTAAGGAGACATACAGGATGAACAACAAATTAAAAAATAAGAGAGACTAATATACTAAGAAATATTAAGAGACTATTAGACTAATATACTAAGAGAATATTAAAAGATTACTAAGAGACTACTAGACTAATACGCTAAGAGATATAAGAGATATTAGACTAATACATAGTGAGAATGTTATGTTTGTATTTTTAT
>NW_001857021.1:0-960 GCF_000209125.1 Entamoeba dispar SAW760
TTTTTGAGATATTAATATAAAAAAATAATGATTAATATTAAAAAGAAATACATAATGAAGATAAAATAAAATAAATAAATCATGAATAATAACTAATACAGATTAAGATAATTGTTAAACAGAATTTAATTTAAAGAATGAGATATAAAGATATTAAATAATTTTTTAATAGTCTTTAATAAAAATAATCATTCATATCTCAAAAAATGTCAACGAAAGTATAAAAATTTATAAGGTAAAAGTTGTTCAGAATTGAATTCTAAACAACTCTTTATTTAATGATGTTGTAATGATAAATTGAACGATTTTATTCATCTTTTTAACGTTTGAATTGAAATAGTTTAAATAATAAAATAATATAGTTTTTTAATAGAAAAGATTTTTTGAAAAATGTTGATTTAAAAATAAATAACTTATACTTCATAAAATCTTGATTTAAAAAATGTTATTTCTACAATGAATAACAAAAAATAATCTATAAATAGAACACTATTATTTTAATAATTATTAATATCTCAAATGTACTGCGTCAAGAATTAATAATAACTATAACAATTACTAGTACACTAAAAGTTATTTGATATTTATTACTTTTTATAGAAAATGATTTAATTATCAATAATTAATAAATTATGTTAGAATGAATTGTTAAAAATTATTTTATCTATACTGCGTCAAGAATTAATAATAACTATAACAATTACTAGTACACTAAAAGTTATTTGATATTTATTACTTTTTATAGAAAATGATTTAATTATCAATAATTAATAAATTATGTTAGAATGAATTGTTAAAAATTATTTTATCTATACTGCGTCAAGAATTAATAATAACTATAACAATTACTAGTACACTAAAAGTTATTTGATATTTATTACTTTTTATAGAAATGATTTAATTATCAATAATTAATAAATTATGTTAGATGAATTGTTAAAATTATTTTTCTATACTGCG
>NW_001857020.1:0-839 GCF_000209125.1 Entamoeba dispar SAW760
TATACTTTATAGACTATTATTATATCTATACTTTATACTCTATAACCTATTAATATAGATATACACTATTATTATATGTTTCCACTATTATTATATCTATTTTTGTTTTTATTCTATGTTATTGTTTGAATAGGGAACGTAGCTCAGTTGGTAGAGCGTAAGTCTCATAATCTTAAGGTCGTGAGTTCGATACTCACCGTTCCCACCTTTTTGTACATCTATATGACATCTATTACTATATTTTTACATCTATTAAACTTATATATTCCTTTTATTATACTTTTAGTGTACACTCTATTCTTTTATATTATCTATACTATTTTATACTATTTTATACTATCTTATACTACTTATACTACTTATAGTGTTTTATACTATGTAACTACTACTTCCTTTCCTTATATTCTTACTATCCCTATTAACTTTATTACCTTTATTACCTTTACTACCTTTACTACCTTTTATTATCTTTACTTTTGATATATGTGTTCTAGATATCATCCACCTCTGTACTTATGTACTTATCTGATAATGGGCATATGGCGCAATGGAAACGCATCAGACTTCGGATCTGAGGATTGCAGGTTCGATCCCTGCTATGCTCGTCTTTTTATCTATAACTTATCCTTATATTATATATACACCTTTATCTATACTATTATACTTATCCTATTTATATTATATATACTATACACTATTCTATTTATACACTATACTTTATATACTATTATTATTTTTATTATTTATAGACTATACACTATTCTATTATCTATACTTTATACTTTATACTTTATAGACTATAGACTATAGACTATTATTATATTTATACTTTAAATTTT
>NW_001857019.1:0-843 GCF_000209125.1 Entamoeba dispar SAW760
TTCAAGAATTAATAATAACTATAACCAATTTACTAGTACACTAAAAGTTATTTGATATTTTATTACTTTTTATAGAAAATGATTTTAATTATCAATAATTAATAAATTATGTTAGAATGAATTGTTAAAAATTATTTTATCTATACTGCGTCAAGAATTAATAATAACTATAACAATTACTAGTACACTAAAAGTTATTTGATATTTATTACTTTTTATAGAAAATGATTTAATTATCCATTTATTCATTAATCATAAAAATGAATTGTTAAAAATTATTTTATCTATACTGCGTCAAGAATTAATAATAACTATAACAATTACTAGTACACTAAAAGTTATTTGATATTTATTACTTTTTATAGAAAATGATTTAATTATCCATTTATTCATTAATCATTAAAATGAATTGTTAAAAATTATTTTATCTATACTGCGTCAAGAATTAATAATAACTATAACAATTACTAGTACACTAAAAGTTATTTGATATTTATTACTTTTTATAGAAAATGATTTAATTATCAATAATTAATAAATTATGTTAGAATGAATTGTTAAAAATTATTTTATCTATACTGCGTCAAGAATTAATAATAACTATAACAATTACTAGTACACTAAAAGTTATTTGATATTTATTACTTTTTATAGAAAATGATTTAATTATCAATAATTAATAAATTATGTTAGAATGAATTGTTAAAAATTATTTTATCTATACTGCGTCAAGAATTAATAATAACTATAACAATTACTAGTACACTAAAAGTTATTTGATATTTATTACTTTTTATAGAAAATGATTTAATTATCCATTTATTCATTAATCATTAAAATGAA
>NW_001857018.1:0-965 GCF_000209125.1 Entamoeba dispar SAW760
TTTTTATACTAATACCATAGGTAAAGAACTAATATACTAATACCATAGGTGTACAAGTAATATACTAATAGATAAAATTTTTATACTAATAGTAATAGTAATAGTAATAGTAATAAATAGGAGTTTTATACTAATAGATAAGAATAGGTGTGAAAAGAAATAAATAAATATATATATATATATAAGGATGTATATAGGAAAGTACATAGACATAAATAATAATAAACATAAACATAAACATAAATATAAATATAAATATAATATAGAAGAACATAATAATAATAATAATAATAATAATAATATATAATATATAATATACATATAAAGAAATATAAACATATAGATATATACATAAGCATAGAGTAATAAAGTAAAAGATAATATAAGTCTAATAAGTAATATAAGTAATATAAATATAATAAGAATAAAGTCAAAGTCGCATATATACATGGTATAGTAATCCATTGTGGTGTAGTTGGTAACATACAAGCCTTTCACGTTTGTGCCCCGGGTTCGATTCCCGGCGATGGAATTTTTTAGCATTAATATAAAGTATAAGTAGTAATAATATAAAGTATAAGTAGTAATAATATAAAGTATAAGTAGTAATAATATAAAGTATAAGTAGTAATAATATAAAGTATAAGTAGTAATAATATAAAGTAAAGGTAGTAATAATATAAAGTAGATAAAGTATAGGTAATAATAAATAGATAGTAATAAGAAAATAATAAATGAGGAAGTATATAAAGAATATAAATATAAACATATATACATATATACATATATACATATATACATATATACATAATAACATAATAACATAATAACATAATAACATAATAACATAATAACATAATAACATATATAGTCATATAGTATAATAGTCATATATAGAATAACATAAGATGATAGGATTAATAAGAATAAAGATATCGATACCGACCATAGCTCAGTTGGTAGAG
>NW_001857017.1:0-918 GCF_000209125.1 Entamoeba dispar SAW760
GATTCGTAGTCTGATGCGTTTCCATTGCGCCACAAGCCCTATAACATTCATAAAATACTGGGAAGATAAAAAAAGGGATATATAAGTTATATAAATGTTATAAGTTATATAAATGTTATAAGTTATATAAATGATATAAGTTATATAAATGATATAAGTTATATAAATGATATAGATATGATATAGATATAGATATAGATATGATATATAAAAGACATAAGAAAGATAAGATATAAAATAAACAGACTAGGAATAATAATAAAAGTACATAGTCATATAATAATATAATAATATAAGAAAATATATGATAGTCATAGTCATAAGTAAGTAGGATAACGGTAGGTTCATATCAAGTAGGATACACCCGTTCCCATCCGAACACGGAAGTAAAGATGCTTAGAGCCTGATCAGTACCATTATGTTCACACAGATGGGAACGTCAGGTAATCTACCTTTTTGTTTTTATATAGAGAGTTTTTTTTTAAATAAAGGAATAAAGGAATAAAGGAATATAGAAATATAGAAATATAGAAATAAAGGAATATAGAAATAAATACATACATAGATATATAAATAAAGATATATATAAATAAATAAATAAAGAAATATATATATATATATAAATAAAGAAATATATATATAATAGAATATAAAGGTTATAGAAGTTGAAAGGGATTAAAGTAAAGTAATCTAGTCAATAAAAAGACGAGCTTGGCAGGGATCGAACCTGCAATCCCCAGATTCGTAGGCTGATGCGTTTCCATTGCGCCACAAGCCCTATAACATTCATAAAATACTGGGAAGATAAAAAAGGGATATATAAGTTATATAAATGTTATAAGTTATATAAATGTTATAAGTTATATAAATGATATAAGTTATATAAATGATATAAGTTATAGAAATGATATAGATATG
>NW_001857016.1:0-521 GCF_000209125.1 Entamoeba dispar SAW760
TGTATTCTTCTAACCTTTTTACAATTATCCATTTTTATCAACTTGGTCTTTTTCTTTTTCATTCGCCATTACTTAAGAAATCATTGTTATTTTTTCTTCCTTCCCTTATTGATATGCTTAAGTTAAGGGAGTCCTCTTACGATACTCAAATCTTTATTTATTAACTCACTTATAGATATCTGGTTAAAGCTCTTTACTTCTTCTCTCTTTTACCCACTAGCTACTTCTCACTTCTACTAATATTTGCTTTTAATATACTCTTTTATTTTGGATATTGAATATCATATATACCTTGAAGTTCATAAGTATACTTTCAAGCATTCAAAGTTTGGATATTCACATTTTATTGTTCCTATCACTTATCGCAATTCATTGCGTTCTTCATCGCACAGGAAACTAAACTATCCAAAGTAATATTTTATTATACTTTTTCTTTCTTCTTATATTCTAATTCCTTTTATTCTTACTTTTATTATTTTCTTTGGAGATTATCTTATTCTATAAATTTCTTGTTTTATTTT
>NW_001857015.1:0-1041 GCF_000209125.1 Entamoeba dispar SAW760
CTCCCGCCGTTACCCGCGCTTAAGTAAATTTCATTACCTTGACATTCAGAGCACTGGGGCAGAAATCACATTCTGTAATGAACCTTTTAGATTTATCAGAATGCTATGTTTTTATTAAACAGTCGGATTCCCCTAACCTTTAAAGTTCTGATTCGATTTTAATCCTTTTACAAGGAAATCACCAGAGCTACTCTTTCTTGCTAACTTACAGAGCTATGTTGCCGACTTCCCTTACCTGCGTTATTCTATTTAACTAAAGATTTTGCTTCTTGGAGACCTGTTGCGGTTATTAGTACGAGCAAAAGAATTCTTTAATTAGCTTTATGCTAAGATTCCCTTTAATTTTTATGAAGACTGCAAAAATACCACAATTCAATCATATGTTGAATTTCTTACAAAGCCAATAAATTCCACTTCTCTGATTGATTCATTTCAGTGGAGTTTACTTTTGTTAAGAAGAAAAGAGAACTCTTCCGTAGATTTTCACACTCCATTTTAAAGTTCATGATATGTTACCATTTTATTCGATTTAATCTTATTTCTAAGATTTAATCATTAATTCTCTTGATTAAGAACTATTAATCTTATTCCCTTTCAATCCTTATATTGACTATATGTCACTTATATATTTCTTAAGGATTTCCATCTGTAATTTAGGATCGATTCACCCTAATCCAAGTAATGTTGTTTAGGAACCTTTCTCCTCTTCAGTTCTAAGATGTTTTTTTCCTCTTCTTAGTATTTGCTACTACCACCAAGATCTGCACTAAGGACAGTTTCAATCTAAATTACTTTAAATCTTTACTACTTTTGTTGTCCTTACGCCATTTCGTTTCCTTACTCGTTAAAATGTCTTCATTTTAACGGTCGAGTATCAGTTAAGAAATTATAATGCCATCCATTTTCAGGACTCATTCATTCGATAGGTGAGTTGTTACACATTCCTTAGCGGTTTCCGACTTCCATGGCCACCGTCCTATTGTCAATATGAATGAATACCTTTTTGTGGTACTCGTTATGTTTTCTTTTTGGCACTTTATC
>NW_001857014.1:0-905 GCF_000209125.1 Entamoeba dispar SAW760
TAAATTGTATTGATGCTTATTATTTTGCAAATTGTATTTTCTTAGAGAGAACGTATTGTTTTATAATAGAAAGAGATTGTTGTTTCTTGTTTTGATTAGAATTAGAAAAGTCCATCTTCTAACATCACTAACATATTGGACGTGATTCATTTACAAGTTGTGTCCAATTAAATATGACTATTGGAAGAATTGATCTCTGTTTTGTCAATCAACACTTTTTTTTTAACACATATATTCCACACAACTTAATCTCTTATCACAAAATATTTATTTCATAGTTTGTAAGGTTTTTTTGTTGTGTCTTTCATTCTTCTTAATAAACGAGTTGTGAATAATATCAATTCATTTTAATTCTAATCCAAGTTTCATATCTTTACACCTCCGTGTCATACATAAAATAAACAAATATACATTCAATTGAACATATTACATTTGACCAAACTCTGTAAATGTTAAAAAAAAATAACTTAAACCTTTATTACTAAAAATGGATCATACAATTATGGAAAATAGTTAATTGATTTAAAATGAATACTATCTGTTTAATGAAACTTACTACATAATATCATACAACACTAAACAATCTATTACTACGTAAATTAATACTTAAATGAAAATATAATTTAATATTGAGTATTTTATATAAGATAAAATTGAAATCATTATCTAATCAACATATTTTAATAATAAATATTTTGATATAATCAAAACAATGACTATTTCTAAATAATAGAAATGTTACCGATCTATAATATCCATAATTCTTCTTAATAATCTGTTGTGTCTAATTTCTCAATACAAAATAAAATTATCGTAAGAGGAAATAATAGAAAAATAAAACAAAAGATGAAATTACAATAATAAAAGTTATCATAGAATGAAAGATTTCCTTGTCATGACTATTG
>NW_001857013.1:0-834 GCF_000209125.1 Entamoeba dispar SAW760
TTTTTAAGAATATAGATATTTAATTATTTATTGATTTTTTAACTAATATAACACTTGAAAAATATTTTATATAATTTTGAACGTAATTTATTTGTGGTATGAAATATTATATTATTATATATTTTGGTACATGTAATTTATTGTTATAAAATGTTATAAAAATTGAGTTAATAACAATTTCTATTTTTAATGAATTTTTTGTTATTCTATTTTTAGAAATAAGATAAATTCAAATCATTCTTGAATTTTTTGTTTTTAAATTTTTGAAAATTCTATGGAAGTAATTTTCTTCATTTTCGAATTTGGAAAATTTTATGACATATTATGTTCTATTTTTAAAGTAAACTATTTTCAAAAAATTTTGTTAATTATTCAAAAATTCTATTTTTAAAAGAAAGAATTCCCATTTTCAGAGTAAATTTTCTTATTTTTAGAAGAAATATCTTTAGAATTTTTACTTTTAGAAAATACATTAAAGTATCAGTAAAATATAATAAATAATATTTTAATAATTTTTAATATCAAATAAAATAACTAGTATAAAAGAGGGTATTAAAAGACTTAATAATATTTAAATTTAAAATGTCAAAAAATTGGGTATAAACCCAATAAAGGACAGATGAGAAAAGAAGAAATAAATCTTCTGTTGAAGAATTTCGAATTAAATAATTCGAAAATTCAAAATAGTTTTGGGTCTCAAAAAACCCACGAGAAACAAAACTATTTTGAGTAGTATTTAATTATGTTAAGCATTCTTAAAATAAATTATAAACATATTTACAGCTTCATTAAATAAAACCATAAACATACATTACCATAAAAGCATTAAGAGAA
>NW_001857012.1:0-953 GCF_000209125.1 Entamoeba dispar SAW760
TTCGATTGAGAGGTAGTGACGACACATAACTCTAGAGTTGAGTAAAATCAATTCTTGAAGGAATGAGTAGGAGGTAAATTCTCCTACGAAATCAATTGGAGGGCAAGTCTGGTGCCAGCAGCCGCGGTAATTCCAGCTCCAATAGTGTATATTAAAGTTGCTGTGATTAAAACGCTCGTAGTTGAATTAAAATGTGATTTTATACATTTTGAAGACTTTACATTAAGTGAAGTTTCTAGAAATGTTAAATTAAAATCAAAGAAGGAGACAATTCAAGTAATTGAGTTGTCATTACTTTGAATAAAATAAGGTGTTTAAAGCAAAACATTATGTTAATGAATATTCAAGCATGGGACAATGCTGAGGAGATGTCAATTAGACATTTCGAGAGAAGGATTAAAAGGAACAATTGGGGTGATTCAGAAAATAACGGGAGAGGTGAAAATCCATGATCGCTATAAGATGCACGAGAGCGAAAGCATTTCACTCAACTGGGTCCATTAATCAAGAACGAAAGTTAGGGGATCGAAGACGATCAGATACCGTCGTAGTCCTAACTATAAACGATGTCAACCAAGGATTGGATGAAATTCAGATGTACAAAGATGAAGAAACATTGTTTCTAAATCCAAGTATATCAATACTACCTTGTTCAGAACTTAAAGAGAAATCTTGAGTTTATGGACTTCAGGGGGAGTATGGTCACAAGGCTGAAACTTAAAGGAATTGACGGAAGGGCACACCAGGAGTGGAGCCTGCGGCTTAATTTGACTCAACACGGGAAAACTTACCAAGACCGAACAGTAGAAAGAATGACAGATTAAGAGTTCTTTCATGATTTATTGGGTAGTGGTGCATGGCCGTTCTTAGTTGGTGGAGTGATTTGTCAGTTAATTCCGGTAACGAACGAGACTGAAACCTATTAATAGTTTTCTGCTATAGACAGAATGTCG
>NW_001857011.1:0-1028 GCF_000209125.1 Entamoeba dispar SAW760
CATAAATAGTCATATAAACACTGGGAAAGTGATATAAAAGATATAAAAGGATATAAGATATAAAATAAATAAAATATATATATATAACATATAAAAAAAATAAAGAAGTAAGTTTAAGTTATAAAAGGTTATATAAAAGAGTGAATAAGTTAGTCGGAATAGTTAAAGAATAGAATAGTATAGTCATATAAACATATAAACATATAAACATATAATAATATATAGATAATATAAATAGAAAGAAATATATATAATATAAACATAATATGTAAACAGATTATATGATAAAGTAGTTATAGTAAGCTCTCATAGCTCAGTCGGTAGAGCATGGTGCTAATAACGCCAGGGTCGCAGGTTCGAAACCTGCTGAGAGCATTGTTTTTAAAGAAATACATACATATTATACATATTATACATATTATACATATTATACATATACATACATGAGAGTATTTGTATAAAAGGAATAAAGTAATAAAGTAATAAAGGAATAAAGTATAAAAAGAATATAGTAATATAGTAATAAAGGAATAAAGTATAAAAGGAATAAAGTATAAAAGGAATAAAGTATAAAAGGAATAAAGTATAAAAGGAATATAGTAATAAAGGAATATAATAATAAAGGATATAAGTATAAGTATAAGTATAAGTCATGAATATAAAATAGAATATAGAATATAAAGGATATAATATATAATATATAAAGTAGAATATATACATATAATATATATAATAAATATAATAATATATAATATATAATATATAAGGGAAGTACATAAAAAGAATATAGTATAGATTAAATATAGATGAAGGGGGCTTAGCTCAGTGGCAGAGCAGCTGACTCCAGATCAGCCGGTCAGTGGTTCAATCCCTCTAGCCCTCACTTTTTATACATATAGTATCCATAAAGTATAGATAAAGTAAGATATAGTATATCTAGTGTATAAGTAGAGGATACATATAGTAAGATAGTAAGATAGTATGATAGTATGATAGTATGATAGTATGATAGTATGATAGTAAGATAA
>NW_001857010.1:0-979 GCF_000209125.1 Entamoeba dispar SAW760
GCAGCCAAGCGCTCATAGCGACGTTGCTTCTTTGATCCTTCGATGTCGGCTCTTCCTATCCATTTCAAGCAGAATTGAAAAAAGGTATGATTGTTCACCATTTAATAGGGAACGTGAGCTGGGTTTAGACCGTCGTGAGACAGGTTAGTTTTACCCTACCGTTTCGGTAGATCTTCAAAGTATTTAGATAGTAGCACAACTCAGTACGAGAGGAACCGTTGTGTCACGCCACTGGATTATTCAATTATTTGATCAAATAGTGTTGAGAATCTAACACGTGTTGAAATAATGGCTGAAAGCCTCTCAAGCCAGAATTTCGTCTAGATGAATACTTTGTCTTTTTCTTGTTACTTTAGTACAATTGAAAATTATATACGTTGTATTTATTATCTCGTGTATTACTCTATCAAAAGGGTAGTGAATACTGAGTTAACAAAATTCAAAGCATAACTGTTGCTTATAGACGATGGCATCAGAAATCGGTGTTGTAAGCTTTAGAGTTTCTTAATCAATACTCTCGGGTATTGAATGAAACGATTTGCTGAGACTTAACCGTAATTTCTATTTAAATTTATATAAAACTTATTTTAAAATGTATTATCAATTCTTTTTTTCATCCTATATTCATTAAAATTATTAAATTTATTTCTTTTTATTCCTTTTATTCTTTTTTAACATTTTAATATAATTAATTATCTTTTCTGTTTTTTCATTAAATTGGTAAAATAAAGTATAATTATTTTAATTTTTTAACAGAATTTTTGTCATATTTTATTTTATGGTTAAATTTTTACTCATTTTTAACATTTTAATATAATTAATTATCTTTCTTTTTTATCATTAAATATTAAATTGGTAAAATAAAGTATAATTATTTTAATTTTTTAACAGAATTTTTGTCATATTTTATTTTATGGTTATTAATATTATCAATTAGTTATTAATATCTCAAAAATGTCAACGAAAGTATAAAAATTTA
>NW_001857009.1:0-884 GCF_000209125.1 Entamoeba dispar SAW760
AATTGGAACAATACATCGTTGTTTTGTTGAATCATTTATATCACTTGATAATACACCATGTTTTTATTTGTTCAATTCAACATCAATGATTGTATCTGGAGAAGAACACATTCTTTTACTTTCATTTGTTTTAGATGATATTCTTTAATGTCTTTCTTTTCATTTGAAGATATTTGAATGATTCATTTTGTTGATCATTTGAGATAGTCTTTTCATAGAATTGACATAATCGTCAGACATAATCAGATAATTGTTCAAACAAGATGAAATAATATCCTCAATTGTTTTTGGTAATGTAGAAAGTGTCTTTTCAATTGTATTTAATCATTCTAAAATACTTTCATCTTAGATTCATGAATAATGTTATTACTATCACCACATTGTTGTTGTGTTGATTCAGTGTATTCAATGGAATAATTGAAAAGATAGATGTAATTGATAATGAAGTATTTGATAAGTTAAAAAAGAATGAAATCAAATAACAAAAAATGAATAAATTGTGTTATTTAAAAAGAATAAACGTGACAACACGTATTCACATTGTAAAAATACATCACTATTCAATATCTATTTACTTAAATACTACCCATCAACTGAAATGAAGTATTCATGGCTGACTCACACGACAACCAACAAGACAGAAAAATATGGAAAGAATCAACAAGGAAAACAGTTGAAATTGAAAATATGAATGATGGATAAATTTCTGTCATTCATAAGGGTTTAAAGGAGAAGATAATAAATGAAAAGCATCAAAAGAAGATATTGAAATGTTAAAAATGGGAATTGAATCTATTGAGAGTGATGGTAAATTAATGTACAAAATCATAGAGAAGAGTGATAAATATTTAACTCAGAAATCTAAAAGTGAAAAACAGAAATAA
>NW_001857008.1:0-1011 GCF_000209125.1 Entamoeba dispar SAW760
CTATGTATATATATATATTATATATGTACTTATGTACTTCTTATTCTTTTATGTATATATGTACTTATGTATATATTTATATATTTATATATGTATATATTTATATATGTATATATGTATATATGTACCCTCTTATTATGTTTATCCTATTATTACCCTTCTTATTACTCCTTATAACTTTATCCTATTATTACCTATTCAACTTATGCTTATCATATTTACTTTATCATATCTACTTTATTATTTCTACTTTATCATTTCTGCTTATCATATCTACTTTATCATTTCTGCTTATCATATCTACTTTAACATTTCTGCTTAACTTCTGCTTAACTTATGCTTACTGAAAGCTTCCGTGGCTCAGTCGGCAGAGCGAACGGCTGTTAACCGTTAGGTCCTTGGTTCGATCCCAAGCGGAAGCGTCTTTTTTACTATTATTATTAACCTTTATGCTACTATTATTATTATTATCATCTTATTCACTTATTATTATATTATTATATTATATTATTATGTTCTTTTTTTATTCCCTTATTCCCTTATTCTTTCTCTTTAGTAGATATATTCTTATATTTCTATTTCTATTTATTATACTTATACATGTATATATGTATATATCTTTTTATACTTCCTTAGTATTTTACTTAGTATTTTACTTCCTATATCCTTATTAGATGTACCTACTTTATACTATTACCTATATGCTATTCTTATCCCTTTATACTATACTATTCTATTCCTCTTATACTATTCTTATCCCTTTATACCTTTATATTCTTATACTTTTATACTTTTATACTTTTATACCTATAACCATTTATACCTTTATACCTTTATACCTTTATACCTTTATACTTTATACTATTTCCTCTTATACCACCTATTCTTATTATAAAAATACGCCCCCCCGTGGGGCTCGAACCCACGACCGCGCGGTTAAGAGCCGCGCGCTCTACCGACTGAGCTAGGAAGGCTCACAGATTATTAGTATTCTTGACTTCTAGACTATGA
>NW_001857007.1:0-892 GCF_000209125.1 Entamoeba dispar SAW760
TTAATTCCGGTAACGAACGAGACTGAAACCTATTAATTAGTTTTCTGCCTATAAGACAGAAATGTTCGCAAGAACAGGTGCGTAAGTACCACTTCTTAAAGGGACACATTTCAATTGTCCTATTTTAATTGTTAGTTATCTAATTTCGATTAGAACTCTTTTAACGTGGGAAAAAGAAAAAGGAAGCATTCAGCAATAACAGGTCTGTGATGCCCTTAGACATCTTGCGGCCGCACGCGCGCTACAATGGAGTTACTAGAGAGCATTTTATCATTTACACCTTATTTATTAGGCTATGTCTAATAGGTAGGGATAGTAAGTGGTGTACCGAGATTGAAATAGTTAAGGAAAACTCAAAAGAACGTACATGACAGGGATAAATGATTGGAATTATTTGTTTTGAACGAGGAATTCCTTGTAATATCGAGTCATTAACTCGAGATGAATACGTCCCTGCCCTTTGTACACACCGCCCGTCGCTCCTACCGATTGAATAAAGAGGTGAAATTCTAGGATTCTGTCTTATAGATAGAAAAATGGATTTAAATCTCCTTATTTAGAGGAAGGAGAAGTCGTAACAAGGTTTCCGTAGGTGAACCTGCGGAAGGATCATTAAAAGAAAAGAAATAATCTTTTAAAATAAAACAAGAAATTTATAGAATAAGATAATCTACAAAGAAAATAATAAAAGTAAGAATAAAAGGAATTAGAATATAAGAAGAAAGAAAAAGTATAATAAAATATTACTTTGGATAGTTTAGTTTCCTGTGCGATGAAGAACGCAATGAATTGCGATAAGTGATAGGAACAATAAAATGTGAATATCCAAACTTTGAATGCTTGAAAGTATACTTATGAACTTCAAGGTATATATGATATTCAATATCCAAAA
>NW_001857006.1:0-936 GCF_000209125.1 Entamoeba dispar SAW760
ATAACTATAACAATTACTAGTACACTAAAAGTTATTTGATATTTATTACTTTTTATAGAAAATGATTTAATTATCAATAATTAATAAATTATGTTAGAATGAATTGTTAAAAATTATTTTATCTATACTGCGTCAAGAATTAATAATAACTATAACAATTACTAGTACACTAAAAGTTATTTGATATTTATTACTTTTTATAGAAAATGATTTAATTATCAATAATTAATAAATTATGTTAGAATGAATTGTTAAAAATTATTTTATCTATACTGCGTCAAGAATTAATAATAACTATAACAATTACTAGTACACTAAAAGTTATTTGATATTTATTACTTTTTATAGAAAATGATTTAATTATCAATAATTAATAAATTATGTTAGAATGAATTGTTAAAAATTATTTTATCTATACTGCGTCAAGAATTAATAATAACTATAACAATTACTAGTACACTAAAAGTTATTTGATATTTATTACTTTTTATAGAAAATGATTTAATTATCAATAATTAATAAATTATGTTAGAATGAATTGTTAAAAATTATTTTATCTATACTGCGTCAAGAATTAATAATAACTATAACAATTACTAGTACACTAAAAGTTATTTGATATTTATTACTTTTTATAGAAAATGATTTAATTATCCATTTATTCATTAATCATTAAAATGAATTGTTAAAAATTATTTTATCTATACTGCGTCAAGAATTAATAATAACTATAACAATTACTAGTACACTAAAAGTTATTTGATATTTATTACTTTTTATAGAAAATGATTTAATTATCCATTTATTCATTAATCATTAAAATGAATTGTTAAAAATTATTTTATCTATACTGCGTCAGAATTAATAATAACTATAACAATTACTAGTACACTAAAAGTTATTTGATATTTATTACTTTTTATAGAAATGATTTAA
>NW_001857005.1:0-925 GCF_000209125.1 Entamoeba dispar SAW760
GTACATAAATATATATATATATACATATACACATATATAAAATAAGAATAAACATTATAATATATATATATATATACATAAATTTTTAATATAATAAGAATAAGGAAGTACTACTGTATATAAAAGAGAATATAAGATATATAAGAAATAACATAAAAGAATAAAAGGTAATAATAGATAATAATGGAGGTGAGGGGTATCGATCCCCTTGCCCCTCGCATGCAAAGCGAGTGCTCTACCATCTGAGCTACACCCCCATTAACAATAAAGGGGAGGGGGAAAGTAGGAGTAGTAAGAGTAGTAGGTATAGTAGGTATAGTAAGAGTAGTAAGAGTAGTAGGTATAGTAAGAGGAATAAGAGATGTAAGAGATGTAAGAGATGTAAGAGATGTAAGAGATGTAAGAAATGTAAGAAATGTAAGAGATGTAAGAGATGTAACAGTAGTAAGTATAAGAAGTGAGAATAGATATAATAGATAAGAAGTGGAATAATAAAAATAATAAGGATAATAAATATATATAATATATATAATATAAATAATATAATAAAGGTATAGAGTAAGAATAGATATAATATATATAATAAGTATAATAAGTATAATATATAAGAGGAATAGATAAAGTTAATAGTATAAGTGACTAATAAATAAGAATATATACATATATATAGTATAAAAAGTGAACTCTTCAACGGGGATTCGAACCCCGGTCTTTCACGTGACAGGCGAAGATACTAACCAGCTATACTATTGAAGACTTCTATAAGAAGGTAAGAGTTGTATATATATACATGAATAAGTGTAATATATGAAGGTAAGAGTTGTATATATATATAAATATATAAATAAATATATATATATATGAATAAGTGAATAGAAGATATAAAATAGATATAAAAAAAAAGATAGAATATATATATAAATAA
>NW_001857004.1:0-916 GCF_000209125.1 Entamoeba dispar SAW760
TAAGTGTATATATGAAGGTAAGAGTTGTATATATATATAAATATATAAATAAATATATATATATATGAATAAGTGAATAGAAGATATAAAATAGATATAAAAAAAAAGATAGAATATATATATAAATAAGATATAATAAGTATAAAATTTATAAAAAAATATATAATAAGAGATAGCAATATTAATCAAAGACAATGTGGCCGAGCGGTTAAGGCGGCTCCCTGCTAAGGAGTTTCCATTTGGAGCGTAGGTTCGAATCCTGCCATTGTCGTTTTATTCATAAAAATATAAGGAAAGTCGGTCGTTTTAAACATAAAAATATAAGGATATAAGTTAATAAAAGATAAAAGAATAAATGGATATATATAAGGTACATAAATATATATATATATACATATACACATATATAAAATAAGAATAAACATAATAATATATATATATATATACATAAATTTTTAATATAATAAGAATAAGGAAGTACTACTGTATATAAAAGAGAATATAAGATATATAAGAAATAACATAAAAGAATAAAAGGTAATAATAGATAATAATGGAGGTGAGGGGTATCGATCCCCTTGCCCCTCGCATGCAAAGCGAGTGCTCTACCATCTGAGCTACACCCCCATTAACAATAAAGGGGAGGGGGAAAGTAGGAGTAGTAAGAGTAGTAGGTATAGTAGGTATAGTAAGAGTAGTAAGAGTAGTAGGTATAGTAAGAGGAATAAGAGATGTAAGAGATGTAAGAGATGTAAGAGATGTAAGAGATGTAAGAAATGTAAGAAATGTAAGAGATGTAAGAGATGTAACAGTAGTAAGTATAAGAAGTGAGAATAGATATAATAGATAAGAAGTGGAATAATAAAAATAATAAGGATAATAAATATATATAATATATATAATATAAATATATAAT
>NW_001857003.1:0-828 GCF_000209125.1 Entamoeba dispar SAW760
CAGCCCTATAAATTCATAAAATACTGGGAAGATAAAAAAAGGGATATATAAGTTATATAAATGTTATAAGTTATATAAATGTTATAAGTTATATAAATGATATAAGTTATATAAATGATATAAGTTATATAAATGATATAGATATGATATAGATATAGATATAGATATGATATATAAAAGACATAAGAAAGATAAGATATAAAATAAACAGACTAGGAATAATAATAAAAGTACATAGTCATATAATAATATAATAATATAAGAAAATATATGATAGTCATAGTCATAAGTAAGTAGGATAACGGTAGGTTCATATCAAGTAGGATACACCCGTTCCCATCCGAACACGGAAGTAAAGATGCTTAGAGCCTGATCAGTACCATTATGTTCACACAGATGGGAACGTCAGGTAATCTACCTTTTTGTTTTTATATAGAGAGTTTTTTTTTAAATAAAGGAATAAAGGAATAAAGGAATATAGAAATATAGAAATATAGAAATAAAGGAATATAGAAATAAATACATACATAGATATATAAATAAAGATATATATAAATAAATAAATAAAGAAATATATATATATATATAAATAAAGAAATATATATATAATAGAATATAAAGGTTATAGAAGTTGAAAGGGATTAAAGTAAAGTAATCTAGTCAATAAAAAGACGAGCTTGGCAGGGATCGAACCTGCAATCCCCAGATTCGTAGTCTGATGCGTTTCCATTGCGCCACAAGCCCTATAACATTCATAAAATACTGGGAAGATAAAAAAAGGGATATATAAGTTATATAAATGTTATAAGTTATATAAATGTTATAAGT
>NW_001857002.1:0-960 GCF_000209125.1 Entamoeba dispar SAW760
ATCAGTTTATATTTAATAAATGTAATAAATCATTTAATATATAACTTAAATATGTAGCATGTTTGTAATTATTGTGATTTAATTGATCTCATTCTTTGTATATTAATATATTCATTCATCTTAGAATTCAATTTATATATTTAATTATTATTAAAACGAATTTTTTATTATTCTTTTATTGATTAAGATATTTTTATCAAAAACCATTCAACTAAATCGGTCGTTGATTTTTCCAATTTTTTGTTCATTTGATTATTGTTCTATTTCTTCATCCGTTATTTTATTTATTTCTCCATTTCTATTCATAAGTATGTTATTTCTTCTATTAATGATTCATTTATATCAATTTTTCTTCATTATCATATATTTTTATCTAAAAATTCAATGTACTTTATTTTGTTGAAAACTCTGTTATTTATGATTTTTTTGCAGAAGTCTCATTAGTAATAGACTCGAATTGATTTATTTCTTGTTTTCTGCTTTAAACCACAATTAAATTTTATGAATAACTTCAGCATTTTTCTAGTTCATTGATTTTATGATTGTTTATTTGTATTTTAATATTATTCTTTATTAATTTTCTATTTTTCTTTAATTAATATAGATTTTAACAGTTAAGTATGTGAATATATTATTAATAAAATGAGTTATTTGTTGGTGAATTAAATTTAATTCATTATGATACTTTTTTACATATTTCATTATATTTATTTGAATATTTTATTTCGATGTTTTTTAAATTAATCACTTTTTCATCAATTAATGCTATTTTTTATTAAAACTATTATTTATTTGATATTTTGTTATTAATAGAAGTCTTAATAATTTCTTTCATTTATTTTATTATTGTATTTTTATTTCCATTTATCCATTCTTGTATATTCTTTATCTTTTTTCTATTATAGTTTCTTCTATTTTGGATATATTTCATAATTTATTTCTTTTATCATTTATCTTATC
>NW_001857001.1:0-783 GCF_000209125.1 Entamoeba dispar SAW760
AGAAATATATATATATATATAAATAAAGAAATATATATATAATAGAATATAAAGGTTATAGAAGTTGAAAGGGATTAAAGTAAAGTAATCTAGTCAATAAAAAGACGAGCTTGGCAGGGATCGAACCTGCAATCCCCACATTCGTAGTCTGATGCGTTTCCATTGCGCCACAAGCCCTATAACATTCATAAAATACTGGGAAGATAAAAAAAGGGATATATAAGTTATATAAATGTTATAAGTTATATAAATGTTATAAGTTATATAAATGATATAAGTTATATAAATGATATAAGTTATATAAATGATATAGATATGATATAGATATAGATATAGATATGATATATAAAAGACATAAGAAAGATAAGATATAAAATAAACAGACTAGGAATAATAATAAAAGTACATAGTCATATAATAATATAATAATATAAGAAAATATATGATAGTCATAGTCATAAGTAAGTAGGATAACGGTAGGTTCATATCAAGTAGGATACACCCGTTCCCATCCGAACACGGAAGTAAAGATGCTTAGAGCCTGATCAGTACCATTATGTTCACACAGATGGGAACGTCAGGTAATCTACCTTTTTGTGTTTATATAGAGAGTTTTTTTTTAAATAAAGGAATAAAGGAATAAAGGAATATAGAAATATAGAAATATAGAAATAAAGGAATATAGAAATAAATACATACATAGATATATAAATAAAGATATATATAAATAAATAAATAAAGAAATATATATATATATATAAATAAAGAAATATATATATAATA
>NW_001857000.1:0-877 GCF_000209125.1 Entamoeba dispar SAW760
AATTTCGTGAAAATGACGAGGTTTTTGGCCATTCAAAAAAAAATGAAAAATCTAAAAACAAAAAGAGAGAAAAAATTGAGGATGAAAATTGACCAAAAAATGTCTCATTTTTCACGAAATTCAAGTATGTTAATCTACTACCCAGTGTGATACACATACTTGAATTTCGTGAAGAATTATGACATCTTGGTGGAAACCCATGTCAATAAAAAAAAGAGAAAAAAAATGAAGAATAGGGTTAATAGGGTTAAATAGAAAAGAGAAAAAAAATTAGAAAAAATAAAAAAATGGTGAAAAAAGAACTAAGAACTGAAATAATATCATTCTAAGGAGACATACAGGATGAACAACAAATTAAAAAATAAGAGAGACTAATATACTAAGAAATATTAAGAGACTATTAGACTAATATACTAAGAGAATATTAAAAGATTACTAAGAGACTACTAGACTAATACGCTAAGAGATATTAAGAGACTATTAGACTAATACATAGGTGAGAATGTTAATGTTTGTATTATTTAATTTATAACAATATACTAACCAAATAGATTATTAGACTAAGAGATTTAAAAGACTACTAGACTATTATAAGATATTAAAAGACTACTAGACTACACAAGATATTAAAAGACTATTAATGTTTGTATTATTTAAACACAAAGAGATTATTAATGTTTGTATTATTTAATTTATAATTCTATACTAACCAAATAGATGAATAACTATGTATAATATAATAGTTTTGGGTCTCAAAAAACCCACGAGAAACAAAACTATTTTGAGTAGTATTTAATTATGTTAAGCATTCTTAAAATAAATTATAAACATATTTACAGCTTCATTAAATAAAACCATAAACATACATTACCATAAA
>NW_001856999.1:0-804 GCF_000209125.1 Entamoeba dispar SAW760
GCTGAATGCTTCCTTTTTCTTTTTCCCACGTTAAAAGAGTTCTAATCTAAATTAGATAACTAACAATTAAAATAGGACAATTGAAATGTGTCCCTTTAAGAAGTGGTACTTACGCACCTGTTCTTGCGAACATTTCTGTCTTATAGGCAGAAAACTAATTAATAGGTTTCAGTCTCGTTCGTTACCGGAATTAACCTGACAAATCACTCCACCAACTAAGAACGGCCATGCACCACTACCCAATAAATCATGAAAGAACTCTTAATCTGTCATTCCTTCTACTGTTCGGTCTTGGTAAGTTTTCCCGTGTTGAGTCAAATTAAGCCGCAGGCTCCACTCCTGGTGTGCCCTTCCGTCAATTCCTTTAAGTTTCAGCCTTGTGACCATACTCCCCCTGAAGTCCATAAACTCAAGATTTCTCTTTAAGTTCTGAACAAGGTAGTATTGATATACTTGGATTTAGAAACAATGTTTCTTCATCTTTGTACATCTGAATTTCATCCAATCCTTGGTTGACATCGTTTATAGTTAGGACTACGACGGTATCTGATCGTCTTCGATCCCCTAACTTTCGTTCTTGATTAATGGACCCAGTTGAGTGAAATGCTTTCGCTCTCGTGCATCTTATAGCGATCATGGATTTTCACCTCTCCCGTTATTTTCTGAATCACCCCAATTGTTCCTTTTAATCCTTCTCTCGAAATGTCTAATTGACATCTCCTCAGCATTGTCCCATGCTTGAATATTCATTAACATAATGTTTTGCTTTAAACACCTTATTTTATTCAAAGTAATGACAACTCA
>NW_001856998.1:0-1005 GCF_000209125.1 Entamoeba dispar SAW760
AGTTATATATGCATAAGTTATAAAGTGGTAGAATATTATATACTCATATAGTAATATATAGACAAATACACATATAAATACACATATAAATACACATATAAATACTAATATAAATACACATATAAATACTAATATAAATACTAATATAAATACACATATAAATACACATATAAATACTAATATAAATACTAATATAAATACTAATATAAATACTAATATAAATACTAATATATATAAAGGTATATATAGGAAAGTGGAATATATATAGACATTACTTAATATAAAAGAGTAAATATAGAAAAGCACATAGAAATGGTACATATATAGATATATAGATATATAATATATATAAGTAATATAAAAATGGTACATATATAGATATATAGATATATAGATATATAGATATAAGGATATAACATATAAGTTAGAAGTGAAAAGTATAATAGTACATAAAGAGGGAATAAGTATAGAAAGGATATAAAAATGGAGATGCGGGGTATCGATCCCCGTGCCCCTCGCATGCTAAGCGAATGCTCTACCATCTGAGCTACATCCCCAACACGGTAATATATAGTATAGGGGGGAGAGTATAAAAGTTAATATAGGTAGTATATAGTATAGGGGGGAGAGTATAAAAGTTAATATAGGTAGTATATAGTATAGTGGGGAGAGTATAAAAGTTAATATATGCATAAGTTATAAAGTGGTAGACTAATATAGTATAGTGGGGAGAGTATAAAAGTTAATATATGCATAAGTTATAAAGTGGTAGAATATTATATACTCATATAGTAATATATAGACAAATACACATATAAATACACATATAAATACACATATAAATACTAATATAAATACACATATAAATACTAATATAAATACTAATATAAATACACATATAAATACACATATAAATACTAATATAAATACTAATATAAATACTAATATAAATACTAATATAAATACTAATATATATAAAGGTATATATAGGAAAGTGGAATATAT
>NW_001856997.1:0-701 GCF_000209125.1 Entamoeba dispar SAW760
AATGCTATGTTTTTATTAAACAGTCGGATTCCCCTAACCTTTAAAGTTCTGATTCGATTTTAATCCTTTTACAAGGAAATCACCAGAGCTACTCTTTCTTGCTAACTTACAGAGCTATGTTGCCGACTTCCCTTACCTGCGTTATTCTATTTAACTAAAGATTTTGCTTCTTGGAGACCTGTTGCGGTTATTAGTACGAGCAAAAGAATTCTTTAATTAGCTTTATGCTAAGATTCCCTTTAATTTTTATGAAGACTGCAAAAATACCACAATTCAATCATATGTTGAATTTCTTACAAAGCCAATAAATTCCACTTCTCTGATTGATTCATTTCAGTGGAGTTTACTTTTGTTAAGAAGAAAAGAGAACTCTTCCGTAGATTTTCACACTCCATTTTAAAGTTCATGATATGTTACCATTTTATTCGATTTAATCTTATTTCTAAGATTTAATCATTAATTCTCTTGATTAAGAACTATTAATCTTATTCCCTTTCAATCCGTATATTGACTATATGTCACTTATATATTTCTTAAGGATTTCCATCTGTAATTTAGGATCGATTCACCCTAATCCAAGTAATGTTGTTTAGGAACCTTTCTCCTCTTCAGTTCTAAGATGTTTTTTTCCTCTTCTTAGTATTTGCTACTACCACCAAGATCTGCACTAAGGACAGTTTCAATCTAAATTACTTTAAATC
>NW_001856996.1:0-809 GCF_000209125.1 Entamoeba dispar SAW760
TTTCTTTATTTATTTATTTATATATATCTTTATTTATATATCTATGTATGTATTTATTTCTATATTCCTTTATTTCTATATTTCTATATTTCTATATTCCTTTATTCCTTTATTCCTTTATTTAAAAAAAAACTCTCTATATAAAAACAAAAAGGTAGATTACCTGACGTTCCCATCTGTGTGAACATAATGGTACTGATCAGGCTCTAAGCATCTTTACTTCCGTGTTCGGATGGGAACGGGTGTATCCTACTTGATATGAACCTACCGTTATCCTACTTACTTATGACTATGACTATCATATATTTTCTTATATTATTATATTATTATATGACTATGTACTTTTATTATTATTCCTAGTCTGTTTATTTTATATCTTATCTTTCTTATGTCTTTTATATATCATATCTATATCTATATCTATATCATATCTATATCATTTATATAACTTATATCATTTATATAACTTATATCATTTATATAACTTATAACATTTATATAACTTATAACATTTATATAACTTATATATCCCTTTTTTTATCTTCCCAGTATTTTATGAATGTTATAGGGCTTGTGGCGCAATGGAAACGCATCAGACTACGAATCTGGGGATTGCAGGTTCGATCCCTGCCAAGCTCGTCTTTTTATTGACTAGATTACTTTACTTTAATCCCTTTCAACTTCTATAACCCTTATATTCTATTATATATATATTTCTTTATTTATATATATATATATATTTCTTTATTTATTTATTTATATATATCTTTATTTATATATCTATGTATGTATTTATTTCTATATTCCTT
>NW_001856995.1:0-970 GCF_000209125.1 Entamoeba dispar SAW760
TGAGTATAGGGCGAAAGACTCATCGAACTATCTAGTAGCTGTTCCACTGAATATTCCTTAGGAAGTCAAAGTATTAATAGTATTGATTGGTAAAGATAATGATTAGGTGTAATGGGTGAGTATTTCACTCAACATCTTGTCAAACTATGAATAAACAAAGAAGAATTCTCAGTGTTAAATACACTTCAGGAATTTAAATATAAACATACTTTGAATCGGCCAAGTCTGGTAAGCAGGACTGGCGATGCGGGATGAACCGAACGTCGAGATAAAGTGCCAAAAAGAAACATAACGAGTACCACAAAAGGTATTCATTCATATTGACAATAGGACGGTGGCCATGGAAGTCGGAAACCGCTAAGGAATGTGTAACAACTCACCTATCGAATGAATGAGTCCTGAAAATGGATGGCATTATAATTTCTTAACTGATACTCGACCGTTAAAATGAAGACATTTTAACGAGTAAGGAAACGAAATGGCGTAAGGACAACAAAAGTAGTAAAGATTTAAAGTAATTTAGATTGAAACTGTCCTTAGTGCAGATCTTGGTGGTAGTAGCAAATACTAAGAAGAGGAAAAAAACATCTTAGAACTGAAGAGGAGAAAGGTTCCTAAACAACATTACTTGGATTAGGGTGAATCGATCCTAAATTACAGATGGAAATCCTTAAGAAATATATAAGTGACATATAGTCAATATAAGGATTGAAAGGGAATAAGATTAATAGTTCTTAATCAAGAGAATTAATGATTAAATCTTAGAAATAAGATTAAATCGAATAAAATGGTAACATATCATGAACTTTAAAATGGAGTGTGAAAATCTACGGAAGAGTTCTCTTTTCTTCTTAACAAAAGTAAACTCCACTGAAATGAATCAATCAGAGAAGTGGAATTTATTGGCTTTGTAAGAAATTCAACATATGATTGAATTGTGGTATTTTTGCAGTCTTCATAAAAATAAAGG
>NW_001856994.1:0-984 GCF_000209125.1 Entamoeba dispar SAW760
ACTATATGACTATATGACTATATCACTATATACTATGACATATATGTGCTGTATACCTTTGTGATGCTTGTAGTTAAGTGGTAAATACCCGCTTTGGGTGCGGGTGGCCCGGGTTCGATTCCCGGCGAAGCCCTTTTTACCACTATATCTCTATACTTTAACTACCTAGACTCTAATTTCTACTTATATTATGTTATATTATCTATTCTTATCTATTATTAACTATTCCTATTTATCTATTATATTTATTATATTTATTATTATTATTATTATATTTCTTATTATTATTATATATCTTATTATCTATACTTATGTATTATTACTTATTTTATATCATAAGTATTTTATACTTTTATACTTTTATACTTTTATACTTTTATACCTTTATACCTTTATACCTTTATACCTTTATACCTTTATACCTTTATACCTTTATAACTTATTCCTTTATTACCTTATTACCTTCTATGTATACTTTATCCACTTAGTGTTTACTTATTCTTATATATTATGTTTATATACTACCCACTATTCTGTATTATCCCTAGACTCTATGTATATCACTTAGTGCTTATATTCTACTTATATTCTACTATATACATCTATCTTTTTAACTTCTACACTATTCCTTGTACTTTTATACCTATATCACTATATCATTATATGTTTATATGTATATATGACTATATGACTATATGTTTATATGTTTATATGTATATATCACTATATACCTATATGTTTATATGACTATATGTTTATATGACTATATGTTTATATGTTTATATGTTTATATGTTTATATGTTTATATGACTATATGACTATATGTTTATATCACTATATCACTATATGTTTATATGACTATATGACTATATGACTATATCACTATATACTATGAACATATATGTGCTGTTATATCCTTTGTGATGGCTTTGTAGTTAAGTGGTAAAATACCCGCTTTGGGTGCGGGTGGCCCGGGTTCGATT
>NW_001856993.1:0-370 GCF_000209125.1 Entamoeba dispar SAW760
ATATATAAGTTTAATAGATGTAAAAATATAGTAATAGATGTCATATAGATGTACAAAAAGGTGGGAACGGTGAGTATCGAACTCACGACCTTAAGATTATGAGACTTACGCTCTACCAACTGAGCTACGTTCCCTATTCAAACAATAACATAGAATAAAAACAAAAATAGATATAATAATAGTGGAAACATATAATAATAGTGTATATCTATATTAATAGGTTATAGTGTATAAAGTATAGATATAATAATAGTCTATAAAGTATAAAGTATAAAATATAAAATATAAAGTATAAAATATAAAATATAAAGTATAAATATAATAATAGTCTATAGTCTATTATTATATTTATACTTTATATTTTATATTT
>NW_001856992.1:0-653 GCF_000209125.1 Entamoeba dispar SAW760
TGTTAATTCAAATTTATAATGTTAGTTATGAATAACAATGATTATATAAATATGAATATCCATCTTATTGTTATTAATGAGTAATTATGTTCCATTTCATTTATCATACTGATGAGATATCATAATGATATATTAACAAATGTTATTATTTATTTATTTAAATGATATAATTATTGATATGAAAATTAAATTATATCACAGATGATTATCAATGATGAATGATGATAATATACAATGTAAATTATTTATATTATCATATCAAACAAGAGATAAATGATGAAATAAATAAAAAGATAATAAATAAGAAGTATCAATGAAATGATGATATGATAATAACAAATTGAATAATTTAAACATCAACACAATAATACAGAATGAAGAATGACAATTTAATATGTATTATAAATTAAACATTTATAATTAATAATAATGAATTTAATGTTCATCTTCAACTTTCATTCATGATAATAACTCATTAATTTTATCATTAATCATTATATTTATTTTCTTATTATTTTCTTTATTCTTTCTTTTATCATTTTATATTTATTTTATTTTATTTTATTTCATCAACAGATATATTCATTTAATACAGAAATCGAATTAGAAAGATATAACTAATAATGTACAAATATGTTATTCTCATATTTAAT
>NW_001856991.1:0-945 GCF_000209125.1 Entamoeba dispar SAW760
GTTTCTTACTCGTTAAATGTCTTCATTTTAACGGTCGAGTATCAGTTAAGAAATTATAATGCCATCCATTTTCAGGACTCATTCATTCGATAGGTGAGTTGTTACACATTCCTTAGCGGTTTCCGACTTCCATGGCCACCGTCCTATTGTCAATATGAATGAATACCTTTTGTGGTACTCGTTATGTTTCTTTTTGGCACTTTATCTCGACGTTCGGTTCATCCCGCATCGCCAGTCCTGCTTACCAGACTTGGCCGATTCAAAGTATGTTTATATTTAAATTCCTGAAGTGTATTTAACACTGAGAATTCTTCTTTGTTTATTCATAGTTTGACAAGATGTTGAGTGAAAATACTCACCCATTACACCTAATCATTATCTTTACCAATCAATACTATTAATACTTTGACCTTCCTAAGGGAATATTCAGGTGGAACCAGCTACTAGATAGTTCGATGAGTCTTTCGCCCCTATACTCAAATATGACAAGTAATTTGCACGTTAACACTGCGTGAATCTTCCACCAAAGTTTCCTTCGGCTTCAATCCGTTCAAGTATAGTTCACCATCTTTCGGGTCCTAACATATTTACTTCTTCTATTGAAAGATACTATTGCTAAATGTATTTCTACACTCTCATAGTTTTTCGTTTTCTCTTCATGTTATAGCTTTCCTGCTATTCTCATTCGCATCCATGTTAGACTCCTTGGTCCGTGTTTCAAGACGGGTAGATAATTTACTTCTTCAAGAGTTTCTATTCTCGGGATTAAATGTATTAATCTTACCTTAAATAGCTTTTATCATTCCATTATTATTGGATTTTTACTTTTAATTCACAATTAAATACTAAGATTTCTCTTAATATTCTCGTTTATTAATAATCACTATAAATGAAATAATTCTCTTGCTCTTAATAATTTCCTATATACAATTTCATACATCTATA
>NW_001856990.1:0-876 GCF_000209125.1 Entamoeba dispar SAW760
TTGAGGAAAGATGTTTTTTGGGATGTCCAGAAGAGTTAAAGAGGAATAAAGTGCTTAAAAAGTTGTATTATGATGGATGTGTTATAGTTTAAGTGAACTGGTTAATTCAATTTACAAAACGATAATTTTTTGAAATAGAACAGAAGAAACAAATGAAGTGGTAATTGAAAAAGTAAAGAAAGAAGAAATAATAAAAAACAATGAACTGGTTGATTTGATAATTAAAAATGAATAAATTAAATTTGGATATATCTTCAAGTGAGATTACATCTCACCCTTTATTCTCATGAAATCTTGTTTATGAGGTATTTCCATATCTTTTTTACATTGTTTCGTCAATATTTCACTGAATATTTTATGTTTATAGTCATTATATCTCTGATATTTATTCACCAAGAACTTTATGACTCAATGCTCTTTTAGAATTCTTTCCTGTTCGTTATTAATTATTCAATTTACTGTTGTTCTTGAAATTATACTGAATTATTTTATCATATCCTCTTCTTTACTTTATTTCGTATTTCTTTCTTGGTTTTAATATCTTGTTCTAGTTTGTTGATATCATTGTATTGTTTATTAATTTCTTCTTTTTCTTGTACTTTTTTATTTCTTTCATACTTATTGTTCTTATAGCTTTACAACTTGTATTCATTTTGTTGGTTTGATTATTGCCTTTTTATTTCTTTCTTCTTATTCTCTATTTTCGTTGTTATTTCGTTCACTATTTTTATATATTCTATTTCTATTGACGTTCATTCTCTTGTATTTTCTTGAATAGTTATATCTCGTTTACTTTTCTTTACAACATTAAGAACATTGTTCAACAACATCAATACAATTTGATGAATTCTTTGAATTGAGAAAGAGTCTTTCTGA
>NW_001856989.1:0-400 GCF_000209125.1 Entamoeba dispar SAW760
ATAAAAATTTATAAAAAATGATACTTCTATCATGATTTTTTTGAGACACAAAAAATGACTTATCTTAAATATACATCGTTTTTCATATAATATAAAATAATAATTATAATACTGATATATCAAATAAAATAATTGTTTTGTAGATAAAGTATTGAAGGACGTATAGATGAGTAGAGTCAATATTTTTTGTCACTGAGTCAATTTTATCATATCTCTTTAACAAGGTTGTTTTAATGAAAACTTATAAGGTAAAAAATGTTCTTGGAGGTAATCTGAAGACCTCATTTTTTAACAATTTTTTCATGATTATTTCATCATTTTATTTAACATAATTATGTATGAGAAATGAATTGTTTAGAATTCAATTCTGAACAACTTTTACCTTATAAATTTTTATACT
>NW_001856988.1:0-873 GCF_000209125.1 Entamoeba dispar SAW760
AGGTATAAAAGTACAAGGAATAGTGTAGAAGTTAAAAAGATAGATGTATATAGTAGAATATAAGTAGAATATAAGCACTAAGTGATATACATAGAGTCTAGGGATAATACAGAATAGTGGGTAGTATATAAACATAATATATAAGAATAAGTAAACACTAAGTGGATAAAGTATACATAGAAGGTAATAAGGTAATAAAGGAATAAGTTATAAAGGTATAAAGGTATAAAGGTATAAAGGTATAAAGGTATAAAGGTATAAAGGTATAAAAGTATAAAAGTATAAAAGTATAAAAGTATAAAATACTTATGATATAAAATAAGTAATAATACATAAGTATAGATAATAAGATATATAATAATAATAAGAAATATAATAATAATAATAATAAATATAATAAATATAATAGATAAATAGGAATAGTTAATAATAGATAAGAATAGATAATATAACATAATATAAGTAGAAATTAGAGTCTAGGTAGTTAAAGTATAGAGATATAGTGGTAAAAAGGGCTTCGCCGGGAATCGAACCCGGGCCACCCGCACCCAAAGCGGGTATTTTACCACTTAACTACAAAGCCATCACAAAGGATATAACAGCACATATATGTTCATAGTATATAGTGATATAGTCATATAGTCATATAGTCATATAAACATATAGTGATATAGTGATATAAACATATAGTCATATAGTCATATAAACATATAAACATATAAACATATAAACATATAAACATATAGTCATATAAACATATAGTCATATAAACATATAGGTATATAGTGATATATACATATAAACATATAAACATATAGTCATATAGTCATATATACATATAAACATATATGATATAGTGATATAGTATAAAAG
>NW_001856987.1:0-655 GCF_000209125.1 Entamoeba dispar SAW760
TTTTTTGATTTTATAAAAAGTACTAGGTATCTATTACCTTACATCATGCACTTAAAAAATGCAGTTGTTATTAATTCTTGACGCAGTACATTTGAGATATTAATAATTATTAAAATAATAGTGTTCTATTTATAGATTATTTTTTGTTATTCATTGTAGAAATAACATTTTTTAAATCAAGATTTTATGAAGTATAAGTTATTTATTTTTAAATCAACATTTTTCAAAAAATCTTTTCTATTAAAAAACTATATTATTTTATTATTTAAACTATTTCAATTCAAACGTTAAAAAGATGAATAAAATCGTTCAATTTATCATTACAACATCATTAAATAAAGAGTTGTTTAGAATTCAATTCTGAACAACTTTTACCTTATAAATTTTTATACTTTCGTTGACATTTTTTGAGATATTAATATAAAAAAATAATGATTAATATTAAAAAGAAATACATAATGAAGATAAAATAAAATAAATAAATCATGAATAATAACTAATACAGATTAAGATAATTGTTAAACAGAATTTAATTTAAAGAATGAGATATAAAGATATTAAATAATTTTTTAATAGTCTTTAATAAAAATAATCATTCATATCTCAAAAAATGTCAACGAAAGTATAAAAATTTATAAGGTAAAAGTTGTTCAGA
>NW_001856986.1:0-965 GCF_000209125.1 Entamoeba dispar SAW760
AGTAGATGTCGATTATTCATGTATACCAGGAGACTTCCTGTATCTGATGTGTAGATATCCTCAACCCAAATTTTCAGATATTCTTCTACTGATGAAGACTCAAACAGACTTCCTGTATTGACAGCTTTCCCACAATTAATTATTTACTTTATTTATTTTTTTTAGTTATTTACCATTTTCTTTTTTTTTTTATCATTCTTTTGTCTTTTCTTTTGAATATAACGTCATTATTTTAATTACTGAAAAACTTAAACTCATCTTTGATTCTCCAGTTTAATTTAGTTTTAAGATGGTTGTTAAAAAAGAGTCACGAGGAGGAAATGGAATACTTGATATTATTGAAGAAATTACTCCATGTACTGAAGATGATAATCGGAATGTTGATCACCACCACCCTCGTTTATTTCAACAAGATAGTGAGGGTGATGGGATATTAGAAATAGATGATAATGTAGATTTTGTATTTTCAAAGGACGAAATAGAAATGGATTTCTCCGTTTAGTTGGTATATTAATTTATGTGATTTTTTTAATGACACTTATTTATTCATATAATAGTTTAATCCAAGAGTCATTAACATAATATAATATTTGAATATATTTAAATACTAAAAAAGAAAAAAAATATTTGAATGTTCTTTTAAATGATAATTATTTCTATGAGTCACTACTTCATATAACATTATTTTTAACTTTTGTTAGTAACAAACGAGTTAGTTAAGTTTTTTTATTAGACAATAACGTTTGTTTAATGACATAATTCCCAATGAAACGATCTAATTGCCAACTCCTCAAAAAGTTAAACACTAATTACAACAACGAAGAGGTATGAGTTTATTTTTACTACTAATTATTTTAATTTAACAATAGGGGTTATAATCTTTTTATGTTTGTTTTAATCTTGTAGTAATTTTTTTCATGAATTCAGTTTAATAAAGTTTATGAGTATAAACATGATGTAAAAAA
>NW_001856985.1:0-823 GCF_000209125.1 Entamoeba dispar SAW760
AATATAGTAATAAAGGAATATAATAATAAAGGGATATAAGTATAAGTATAAGTATAAGTCATAGAATATAAAATAGAATATAGAATATAAAGAGATATAATATATAATATATAAAGTAGAATATATACATATAATATATATAATAAATATAATAATATATAATATATAATATATAAGGGAAGTACATAAAAAGAATATAGTATAGATTAAATATAGATGAAGGGGGCTTAGCTCAGTGGCAGAGCAGCTGACTCCAGATCAGCCGGTCAGTGGTTCAATCCCTCTAGCCCTCACTTTTTATACATATAGTATCCATAAAGTATAGATAAAGTAAGATATAGTATATCTAGTGTATAAGTAGAGGATACATATAGTAAGATAGTAAGATAGTATGATAGTATGATAGTATGATAGTATGATAGTATGATAGTAAGATAATAAGAAAGTATGGCATCTATAGTCATATATAGAACAATAAATAGTCATATAAACACTGGAAAGTGATATAAAAGATATAAAAGGATATAAGATATAAAATAAATAAAATATATATATATAACATATAAAAAAAATAAAGAAGTAAGTTTAAGTTATAAAAGGTTATATAAAAGAGTGAATAAGTTAGTCGGAATAGTTAAAGAATAGAATAGTATAGTCATATAAACATATAAACATATAAACATATAATAATATATAGATAATATAAATAGAAAGAAATATATATAATATAAACATAATATGTAAACAGATTATATGATAAAGTAGTTATAGTAAGCTCTCATAGCTCAGTCGGTAGAGCATGGTGCTAATAACGCCAGGGTCG
>NW_001856984.1:0-961 GCF_000209125.1 Entamoeba dispar SAW760
ATTATCATAATTAATAAATTATGTTAGAATGAATTGTTAAAAATTATTTTATCTATACTGCGTCAAGAATTAATAATAACTATAACAATTACTAGTACACTAAAAGTTATTTGATATTTATTACTTTTTATAGAAAATGATTTAATTATCAATAATTAATAAATTATGTTAGAATGAATTGTTAAAAATTATTTTATCTATACTGCGTCAAGAATTAATAATAACTATAACAATTACTAGTACACTAAAAGTTATTTGATATTTATTACTTTTTATAGAAAATGATTTAATTATCAATAATTAATAAATTATGTTAGAATGAATTGTTAAAAATTATTTTATCTATACTGCGTCAAGAATTAATAATAACTATAACAATTACTAGTACACTAAAAGTTATTTGATATTTATTACTTTTTATAGAAAATGATTTAATTATCAATAATTAATAAATTATGTTAGAATGAATTGTTAAAAATTATTTTATCTATACTGCGTCAAGAATTAATAATAACTATAACAATTACTAGTACACTAAAAGTTATTTGATATTTATTACTTTTTATAGAAAATGATTTAATTATCAATAATTAATAAATTATGTTAGAATGAATTGTTAAAAATTATTTTATCTATACTGCGTCAAGAATTAATAATAACTATAACAATTACTAGTACACTAAAAGTTATTTGATATTTATTACTTTTTATAGAAAATGATTTAATTATCCATTTATTCATTAATCATTAAAATGAATTGTTAAAAATTATTTTATCTATACTGCGTCAAGAATTAATAATAACTATAACAATTACTAGTACACTAAAAGTTATTTGATATTTATTACTTTTTATAGAAAATGATTTAATTATCCATTTATTCATTAATCATTAAAATGAATTGTTAAAATTATTTATCTATACTGCGTCAGAATTATATACTATAAAATTACTAGTACAC
>NW_001856983.1:0-846 GCF_000209125.1 Entamoeba dispar SAW760
ATTTATTAATTATTGATATTAAATCATTTTCTATAAAAAGTAATAAATATCAAATAACTTTTAGTGTACTAGTAATTGTTATAGTTATTATTAATTCTTGACGCAGTATAGATAAAATAATTTTTAACAATTCATTCTAACATAATTTATTAATTATTGATAATTAAATCATTTTCTATAAAAAGTAATAAATATCAAATAACTTTTAGTGTACTAGTAATTGTTATAGTTATTATTAATTCTTGACGCAGTATAGATAAAATAATTTTTAACAATTCATTTTAATGATTAATGAATAAATGGATAATTAAATCATTTTCTATAAAAAGTAATAAATATCAAATAACTTTTAGTGTACTAGTAATTGTTATAGTTATTATTAATTCTTGACGCAGTATAGATAAAATAATTTTTAACAATTCATTCTAACATAATTTATTAATTATTGATAATTAAATCATTTTCTATAAAAAGTAATAAATATCAAATAACTTTTAGTGTACTAGTAATTGTTATAGTTATTATTAATTCTTGACGCAGTATAGATAAAATAATTTTTAACAATTCATTCTAACATAATTTATTAATTATTGATAATTAAATCATTTTCTATAAAAAGTAATAAATATCAAATAACTTTTAGTGTACTAGTAATTGTTATAGTTATTATTAATTCTTGACGCAGTATAGATAAAATAATTTTTAACAATTCATTTTAATGATTAATGAATAAATGGATAATTAAATCATTTTCTATAAAAAGTAATAAATATCAAATAACTTTTAGTGTACTAGTAATTGTTATAGTTATTATTAATTCTTGACGCAGTATAGATAAAATAATTT
>NW_001856982.1:0-795 GCF_000209125.1 Entamoeba dispar SAW760
TATTCCTTTTATACTTTATTCCTTTTATACTTTATTCCTTTTATACTTTATTCCTTTATTACTATATTACTATATTCTTTTTATACTTTATTCCTTTATTACTTTATTACTTTATTCCTTTTATACAAATACTCTCATGTATGTATATGTATAATATGTATAATATGTATAATATGTATAATATGTATGTATTTCTTTAAAAACAATGCTCTCAGCAGGTTTCGAACCTGCGACCCTGGCGTTATTAGCACCATGCTCTACCGACTGAGCTATGAGAGCTTACTATAACTACTTTATCATATAATCTGTTTACATATTATGTTTATATTATATATATTTCTTTCTATTTATATTATCTATATATTATTATATGTTTATATGTTTATATGTTTATATGACTATACTATTCTATTCTTTAACTATTCCGACTAACTTATTCACTCTTTTATATAACCTTTTATAACTTAAACTTACTTCTTTATTTTTTTTATATGTTATATATATATATTTTATTTATTTTATATCTTATATCCTTTTATATCTTTTATATCACTTTCCAGTGTTTATATGACTATTTATTGTTCTATATATGACTATAGATGCCATACTTTCTTATTATCTTACTATCATACTATCATACTATCATACTATCATACTATCATACTATCTTACTATCTTACTATATGTATCCTCTACTTATACACTAGATATACTATATCTTACTTTATCTATACTTTATGGATAATATATGTATAAAAAGTGAGGGCTAGAGGGATTGAACCACTGACCGGCTGA
>NW_001856981.1:0-961 GCF_000209125.1 Entamoeba dispar SAW760
ATAATATAAGTTTGTTTTTTAGTATAATTAGTAAATAAAAAAGAAGTCAAAAGTAGGAGAATAAAGAAAGGAAAAATGGATATAAATACAAAAGAGAAGTAAGAATAAAGAATCCTTCCTTTTAAAAAGGAAGAAGAATAAAATATCTGGTTGATCCTGCCAGTATTATATGCTGATGTTAAAGATTAAGCCATGCATGTGTAAGTATAAAGACCAAGTAGGATGAAACTGCGGACGGCTCATTATAACAGTAATAGTTTCTTTGGTTAGTAAAGTACAAGGATAGCTTTGTGAATGATAAAGATAATACTTGAGACGATCCAATTTGTATTAGTACAAAGTGGCCAATTTATGTAAGTAAATTGAGAAATGACATTCTAAGTGAGTTAGGATGCCACGACAATTGTAGAACACACAGTGTTTAACAAGTAACCAATGAGAATTTCTGATCTATCAATCAGTTGGTAGTATCGAGGACTACCAAGATTATAACGGATAACGAGGAATTGGGGTTCGACATCGGAGAGGGAGCTTTACAGATGGCTACCACTTCTAAGGAAGGCAGCAGGCGCGTAAATTACCCACTTTCGAATTGAAGAGGTAGTGACGACACATAACTCTAGAGTTGAGTAAAATCAATTCTTGAAGGAATGAGTAGGAGGTAAATTCTCCTACGAAATCAATTGGAGGGCAAGTCTGGTGCCAGCAGCCGCGGTAATTCCAGCTCCAATAGTGTATATTAAAGTTGCTGTGATTAAAACGCTCGTAGTTGAATTAAAATGTGATTTTATACATTTTGAAGACTTTACATTAAGTGAAGTTTCTAGAAATGTTAAATTAAAATCAAAGAAGGAGACATTCAAGTAATTGAGTTGTCATTACTTTGATAAATAAGTGTTAAAGCAAACATATGTTATGATATTCAGCATGGGACAATGCTGAGGAGTGTCATTAGACATTT
>NW_001856980.1:0-925 GCF_000209125.1 Entamoeba dispar SAW760
AATATCTCAAATGTACTGCGTCAAGAATTAATAACAACTGCATTTTTTAAGTGCATGATGTAAGGTAATAGATACCTAGTACTTTTTATTAAAATCAAAAAAGTGCACCTTTTTTCAATAAAATTGTTGAACTTGTATCTCATCTACAACCTCACCATTTCTGATAAAACTTTATTTTTTGGAGGTTCCATATAAAGTTACTAGATACCTAGTACTTTTTATTAAAATCAGACGCATTTAACTTCTTTCGTCTAATTTAGACAGAAACATGTCAAAAATTATCTCAGATAGAAAGCGACCAGAATTAATAATTTTTATCTTTTTGTAGAGTGCATATTAATGTGATTAATACTTAGTACTTTTTATTAAAATTGACGACATTTAACTTCTTTCATTTGGTTTAGATAAAAATAGAATAAATTAATATCTCAAATACATGACGATCACAATTAATAATTTTTATCTTTTTGCAGAGTGCTTTTGAAGATAATTGATATATAGTACTTTATATTAAAATCATAAAAAGTGCACCTTTTTTCAACAAATTTGTTGAATTAATATCTCTGCTACAACCTCACCATTTCTGATAAAACTTTATTTTTTGGAGGATCCACAGAACGATATTGGATACCTAGTACTTTTTATTAAAATCAAAAAAGTGCACCTTTTTTCAATAAAATTGTTGAATTAATATCTCTGCTACAACCTCACCATTTCTGATAAAACTTTATTTTTTGGAGGATCCACAGAACGATATTGGATACCTAGTACTTTATATTAAAATCAAAAAAGTGCACCTTTTTTCAACAAATTTGTTGAATTAATATCTCTGCTACAACCTCACCATTTCTGATAAAACTTTATTTTTTGGAGGATCCACAGAACGATATTGGATACCTTAGTACTTTATATTAAAATCATAAAA
>NW_001856979.1:0-1014 GCF_000209125.1 Entamoeba dispar SAW760
GAAAAAAAATTAGAAAAAATAAAAAAATGGTGAAAAAAGAACTAAGAACTGAAATAATATCATTCTAAGGAGACATACAGGATGAACAACAAATTAAAAAATAAGAGAGACTAATATACTAAGAAATATTAAGAGACTATTAGACTAATATACTAAGAGAATATTAAAAGATTACTAAGAGACTACTAGACTAATACGCTAAGAGATATTAAGAGACTATTAGACTAATACATAGGTGAGAATGTTAATGTTTGTATTATTTAATTTATAACAATATACTAACCAAATAGATTATTAGACTAAGAGATTTAAAAGACTACTAGACTATTATAAGATATTAAAAGACTACTAGACTACACAAGATATTAAAAGACTATTAATGTTTGTATTATTTAAACACAAAGAGATTATTAATGTTTGTATTATTTAATTTATAATTCTATACTAACCAAATAGATGAATAACTATGTATAATATAATAGTTTTGGGTCTCAAAAAACCCACGAGAAACAAAACTATTTTGAGTAGTATTTAATTATGTTAAGCATTCTTAAAATAAATTATAAACATATTTACAGCTTCATTAAATAAAACCATAAACATACATTACCATAAAAGCATTAAGAGAATAAGGATGATTAATAATAATTAATGCTACTATATAATGAGAGGAATAATAAAGAGAGAATATAGCATTTACGTTTGTTTAAATAATAAATTATGAGAGAATAGCACAGTTTGTCAATAAAATAATAAATAAAATAAGTATTCATAATATTTAGGGAGAATAATATAAGAGATAAACAGAATAAGTAATCTCATAGAAGAGATTAATTAAAGAAATAAGAAATGATTATTAAAAGAATTTAATATAATCATAATAGATATATGTTGTTAAGAATGAAAGAATTTAAAGAAATAAATATAAGACTGAATATAAAGAAAATTGTACTTGATCTACTATATAAAGTATTAGATGACAGACAGATTAAATAATATAAGTTTGTTTTTAGT
>NW_001856978.1:0-746 GCF_000209125.1 Entamoeba dispar SAW760
TGAATTAATATCTCTGCTACAACCTCACCATTTCTGATAAAACTTTATTTTTTGGAGGATCCACAGAACGATATTGGATACCTAGTACTTTATATTTAAATCATAAAAAGTGCACCTTTTTTCAATAAAATTGTTGAATTAATATCTCTGCTACAACCTCACCATTTCGGATAAAACTTTATTTTTTGGAGGATCCACAGAACGATATTGGATACGTAGTACTTTTTATTAAAATCAAAAAAGTGCACCTTTTTTCAACAAATTTGTTGAATTAATATCTATGGTACAACCTCACCATTTCTGATAAAACTTTATTTTTTGGAGGATCCACAGAACGATATTGGATACCTAGTACTTTTTATTAAAATCAAAAAAGTGCACCTTTTTTCAACAAATTTGTTGAATTAATATCTGTGCTACAACCTCACCATTTCTGATAAAACTTTATTTTTTGGAGGATCCACAGAACGATATTGGATACCTAGTACTTTTTATTAAAATCAAAAAAGTGCACCTTTTTTCAATAAAATTGTTGAATTAATATCTCTGCTACAACCTCACCATTTCTGATAAAACTTTATTTTTTGGAGGATCCACAGAACGATATTGGATACCTAGTACTTTTTATTAAAATCATAAAAAGTGCACCTTTTTTCAGATAAAATTGTTGAATTAATATCTGTGCTACAACCTCACCATTTCTGATAAAACTTTATTTTTTGGAGGATCCACAGAACGATATTGGA
>NW_001856977.1:0-668 GCF_000209125.1 Entamoeba dispar SAW760
AGATAAAAAAAGGGATATATAAGTTATATAAATGTTATAAGTTATATAAATGTTATAAGTTATATAAATGATATAAGTTATATAAATGATATAAGTTATATAAATGATATAGATATGATATAGATATAGATATAGATATGATACATAAAAGACATAAGAAAGATAAGATATAAAATAAACAGACTAGGAATAATAATAAAAGTACATAGTCATATAATAATATAATAATATAAGAAAATATATGATAGTCATAGTCATAAGTAAGTAGGATAACGGTAGGTTCATATCAAGTAGGATACACCCGTTCCCATCCGAACACGGAAGTAAAGATGCTTAGAGCCTGATCAGTACCATTATGTTCACACAGATGGGAACGTCAGGTAATCTACCTTTTTGTTTTTATATAGAGAGTTTTTTTTTAAATAAAGGAATAAAGGAATAAAGGAATATAGAAATATAGAAATATAGAAATAAAGGAATATAGAAATAAATACATACATAGATATATAAATAAAGATATATATAAATAAATAAATAAAGAAATATATATATATATATAAATAAAGAAATATATATATAATAGAATATAAAGGTTATAGAAGTTGAAAGGGATTAAAGTAAAGTAATCTAGTCAATAAAAAGACGAGCTTGGCAGGGATCGAACCTGC
>NW_001856976.1:0-882 GCF_000209125.1 Entamoeba dispar SAW760
AACTTCTTTCATTTGGTTTAGATAAAAATAGAATAAATTAATATCTCAAATACATGACGATCACAATTAATAATTTTTATCTTTTTGCAGAGGGCTTTTGAAGAAAATTGATATATAGTACTTTATATTAAAATCATAAAAAGTGCACCTTTTTTCAACAAATTTGTTGAATTAATATCTCTGCTACAACCTCACCATTTCTGATAAAACTTTATTTTTTGGAGGATCCACAGAACGATATTGGATACCTAGTACTTTTTATTAAAATCAAAAAAGTGCACCTTTTTTCAATAAAATTGTTGAATTAATATCTCTGCTACAACCTCACCATTTCTGATAAAACTTTATTTTTTGGAGGATCCACAGAACGATATTGGATACCTAGTACTTTATATTAAAATCAAAAAAGTGCACCTTTTTTCAACAAATTTGTTGAATTAATATCTCTGCTACAACCTCACCATTTCTGATAAAACTTTATTTTTTGGAGGATCCACAGAACGATATTGGATACCTAGTACTTTATATTAAAATCATAAAAAGTGCACCTTTTTTCAATAAAATTGTTGAATTAATATCTCTGCTACAACCTCACCATTTCTGATAAAACTTTATTTTTTGGAGGATCCACAGAACGATATTGGATACCTAGTACTTTTTATTAAAATCAAAAAAGTGCACCTTTTTTCAACAAATTTGTTGAATTAATATCTCTGCTACAACCTCACCATTTCTGATAAAACTTTATTTTTTGGAGGATCCACAGAACGATATTGGATACCTAGTACTTTTTATTAAAATCAAAAAAGTGCACCTTTTTTCAATAAAATTGTTGAATTAATATCTCTGCTACAACCTCACCATTTCTGATAAAACTTTATT
>NW_001856975.1:0-968 GCF_000209125.1 Entamoeba dispar SAW760
TATGAAATAATGAACAAATTCACAAATCATTATAATAATATAATGATGAATACGAATAAAATGCATAATTTCGTGACCTTCTGTAAATCTTTTATTGTTTTTAGAATAATGGTTCTGACCCTATTTCTGATATTTCTGTTTCATCTGTATAATTATTATTACTAGTATCATTAACAATTATTATTAATTTTATCTTCTACTACACTTTTATGTTCTTCAATCGACATCATTTTTGATAACTAGTCTGATACTTATATATAAAATTAGTAGTCTTTCAGATTCTTCTTCTTTTCAAGAATTTTTCTTCTTTTGTTTTCTTTTTTATTAGTTTGGTACTATTTTTACTTTCAATAAAAACAGTTGGTATTATCCTTTTCCTTCAATTTTTTTACTTTCATCTTTACTTACTGTATTTTTTTTCTTTAAGAGTAGTACATATCATATTTTCAATTTTATTAATGAATTTCTTTTGATCTCTTTCTATTCTTCTGATGTTTCTCTACATATTTATATTAAGTTTTAAACATTTATCAATTATTTGTTGTCTTTTTTAATTGTGGTAATTAGAATATAAGAAAACAAAAATAAATCATATATTTAAAAAGAAGAATAAGAATAAAAATTATCAAATCGAATGATTAAATTAAAATTAATTAGTTTATAATAATCTAGTTAATAATATAAATAATACAATATAAGAAATATAAAAAGAAATGAACAAAAATACTAATAATACATAACAGAATTCAGAATGAATAAAATGATGAAAAATACAAATAATAACAGGTTATTATAAAATAATATTATATTTATTATTTATTGAATATATCATAAAGTATTTTATAAAATTAAAACAGAAGTAAAAAAGTTATAATGATAAGAATATCCAATGATAAGATTATAAAATATTAAATATGAACCAAATACAAAAATTTAATTATCGTATATTGTTGTTTGAATATTTTAAT
>NW_001856974.1:0-881 GCF_000209125.1 Entamoeba dispar SAW760
TGGGAGAATAAATTATCACAAGAATTAATTATTGAAATCTCTGGATTAATTAAAGTAACAATGAAAGATGTAATGATACAATCTATATTAGATCATATTCAAAAAACAGAATCTATTCCTGTTAAATTATCACAATTAAAATTAGTACAAAAATTAGTTGACGGAAGAAATGATATTTCAGCTGATTTACTAAGGAAAATTCATTCGTTATTTACTTTCTCTATTACTTCATATGATGATTTAGAAAAATCAGAAGCAAAAGAATTCATTAATGAAGTATTTGATTTAATTCAAAAAACTTTAGAATTAGTTCATGATGATTTAATAAAAACTGATTTTTGTTCATTTGTATTTAGTGAAAGTGATAATCCATCAGAATCCAAACGATTTTTAAATACAGTGTTATTGATTAAAATTATTCCATTAATGAAAAGAGATATTGTTCAACGTATTGACAGAATAACTTTTATTAAGTTTTTAACTAATTTAGTTTTTTCAAATCATGAAATTCGTTCAAACGCAGTTAAAGTTATTCGTGAATTTTTATTTGGAAATGATGAAATAATTACACAACAAAATAATGGCATTGTATTTTCTACTCAAATCAAATATGATTTGGCTGAAAGTTTATTACAACCATCTACTAAAACTAATGAATTAGTTCAAATTTATGATTTGTGGAGAGACATTATTCTTGGAGGTGAATTAAATGAATTAGTGGAAACTATTCCATTAATTGGTTATGTATCAAAAAGAATACAAAAATTAGATGATAAACATCGTAATTATATTCACTATATCATTCTTATGTTACTTAAAACAATTTCAGTCAAATATAATATTGAAGGAATTGCAACATATTTAGAAGAAAGAATGAAAGG
>NW_001856973.1:0-1003 GCF_000209125.1 Entamoeba dispar SAW760
TTCGGGTCTAACATATTTACTTCTTCTATTGAAAGATACTATTGCTAAATGTATTTCTACACTCTCATAGTTTTTCGTTTTCTCTTCATGTTATAGCTTTCCTGCTATTCTCATTCGCATCCATGTTAGACTCCTTGGTCCGTGTTTCAAGACGGGTAGATAATTTACTTCTTCAAGAGTTTCTATTCTCGGGATTAAATGTATTAATCTTACCTTAAATAGCTTTTATCATTCCATTATTATTGGATTTTTACTTTTAATTCACAATTAAATACTAAGATTTCTCTTAATATTCTCGTTTATTAATAATCACTATAAATGAAATAATTCTCTTGCTCTTAATAATTTCCTATATTACAAATTTCAATACAATCTTATTAAATATACTACTTATATATCTAATCTTTTTATATTTTTATTTATAATACATTCTACTATTTTTCTTATAAATTATCCGTTCACATATTACTCTTTCAAGCTCTTTTCACTCTTTTTCCAAAGTTCTTTTAAGTTTTCCTTCACAGTACTTCTTTGCTATCAGTTTTCCTGTAATATTTAGACTTTGATGAATACTATCACCTTTTCGATTTATACTTCCAAATAAATTTACTCTTTTCTAAACTATATTCTTTTCAAAATATATTTAAATTGACGAGGCTTTCACTCTCTCTGGCTCAGCATTCGTTCTGAATTCAATCTAAATTATCTCTTTTAAATATAATTTTTCTTTTAGTTACACTCTGAATAATTTAAGACTAGCCTCACACATTGCTGTATTCTTCTAACCTTTTTACAATTATCCATTTTTATCAACTTGGTCTTTTTCTTTTTCATTCGCCATTACTTAAGAAATCATTGTTATTTTTCTTCCTTCCCTTATTGATATGCTTAAGTTAAGGAGTCCTCTTACGATACTCAATCTTTATTTTTACTCACTTATAGATATCTGGTAAAGCTCTTTACTTTTCTCTCTTTACCACTAGCTACTCTCTCACTTCTACTA
>NW_001856972.1:0-880 GCF_000209125.1 Entamoeba dispar SAW760
GACAGATTAATAATTTTTATCTTTTTGTAGAGTGCATATTAATGTGATTAATACTTAGTACTTTTTATTAAAATTGACGACATTTAACTTCTTTCATTTGGTTTAGATAAAAATAGAATAAATTAATATCTCAAATACATGACGATCACAATTAATAATTTTTATCTTTTTGCAGAGTGCTTTTGAAGATAATTGATATATAGTACTTTATATTAAAATCATAAAAAGTGCACCTTTTTTCAACAAATTTGTTGAATTAATATCTCTGCTACAACCTCACCATTTCTGATAAAACTTTATTTTTTGGAGGATCCACAGAACGATATTGGATACCTAGTACTTTTTATTAAAATCAAAAAAGTGCACCTTTTTTCAATAAAATTGTTGAATTAATATCTCTGCTACAACCTCACCATTTCTGATAAAACTTTATTTTTTGGAGGATCCACAGAACGATATTGGATACCTAGTACTTTATATTAAAATCAAAAAAGTGCACCTTTTTTCAACAAATTTGTTGAATTAATATCTCTGCTACAACCTCACCATTTCTGATAAAACTTTATTTTTTGGAGGATCCACAGAACGATATTGGATACCTAGTACTTTATATTAAAATCATAAAAAGTGCACCTTTTTTCAATAAAATTGTTGAATTAATATCTCTGCTACAACCTCACCATTTCTGATAAAACTTTATTTTTTGGAGGATCCACAGAACGATATTGGATACCTAGTACTTTTTATTAAAATCAAAAAAGTGCACCTTTTTTCAACAAATTTGTTGAATTAATATCTCTGCTACAACCTCACCATTTCTGATAAAACTTTATTTTTTGGAGGATCCACAGAACGATATGGGATACCTAGTACTTTTTAT
>NW_001856971.1:0-810 GCF_000209125.1 Entamoeba dispar SAW760
AACCCGCGCTTAAGTAAATTTCATTACCTTGACATTCAGAGCACTGGGCAGAAATCACATTCTGTAATGAACCTTTTAGATTTATCAGAATGCTATGTTTTTATTAAACAGTCGGATTCCCCTAACCTTTAAAGTTCTGATTCGATTTTAATCCTTTTACAAGGAAATCACCAGAGCTACTCTTTCTTGCTAACTTACAGAGCTATGTTGCCGACTTCCCTTACCTGCGTTATTCTATTTAACTAAAGATTTTGCTTCTTGGAGACCTGTTGCGGTTATTAGTACGAGCAAAAGAATTCTTTAATTAGCTTTATGCTAAGATTCCCTTTAATTTTTATGAAGACTGCAAAAATACCACAATTCAATCATATGTTGAATTTCTTACAAAGCCAATAAATTCCACTTCTCTGATTGATTCATTTCAGTGGAGTTTACTTTTGTTAAGAAGAAAAGAGAACTCTTCCGTAGATTTTCACACTCCATTTTAAAGTTCATGATATGTTACCATTTTATTCGATTTAATCTTATTTCTAAGATTTAATCATTAATTCTCTTGATTAAGAACTATTAATCTTATTCCCTTTCAATCCTTATATTGACTATATGTCACTTATATATTTCTTAAGGATTTCCATCTGTAATTTAGGATCGATTCACCCTAAATCAAGTAATGGTGTTTAGGAACCTTTCTCCTCTTCAGTTCTAAGATGTTTTTTTCCTCTTCCTAGTATTTGCTACTACCACCAAGATCTGCACTAAGGACAGTTTCCATCTAAATTACTTTAAATCTTTACTACTTTTGTTGTCCCT
>NW_001856970.1:0-925 GCF_000209125.1 Entamoeba dispar SAW760
AGTACTTTTTATTAAAATCAGACGCATTTAACTTCTTTCGTCTAATTTAGACAGAAACATGTCAAAAATTATCTCAGATAGAAAGCGACCAGAATTAATAATTTTTATCTTTTTGTAGAGTGCATATTAATGTGATTAATACTTAGTACTTTTTATTAAAATTGACGACATTTAACTTCTTTCATTTGGTTTAGATAAAAATAGAATAAATTAATATCTCAAATACATGACGATCACAATTAATAATTTTTATCTTTTTGCAGAGTGCTTTTGAAGATAATTGATATATAGTACTTTATATTAAAATCATAAAAAGTGCACCTTTTTTCAACAAATTTGTTGAATTAATATCTCTGCTACAACCTCACCATTTCTGATAAAACTTTATTTTTTGGAGGATCCACAGAACGATATTGGATACCTAGTACTTTTTATTAAAATCAAAAAAGTGCACCTTTTTTCAATAAAATTGTTGAATTAATATCTCTGCTACAACCTCACCATTTCTGATAAAACTTTATTTTTTGGAGGATCCACAGAACGATATTGGATACCTAGTACTTTATATTAAAATCAAAAAAGTGCACCTTTTTTCAACAAATTTGTTGAATTAATATCTCTGCTACAACCTCACCATTTCTGATAAAACTTTATTTTTTGGAGGATCCACAGAACGATATTGGATACCTAGTACTTTATATTAAAATCATAAAAAGTGCACCTTTTTTCAATAAAATTGTTGAATTAATATCTCTGCTACAACCTCACCATTTCTGATAAAACTTTATTTTTTGGAGGATCCACAGAACGATATTGGATACCTAGTACTTTTTATAAAATCAAAAAGTGCACCTTTTTCACAAATTTGTTGATTATATCTCTGCTACACCTCACATTTCTGATAAACTTTATTTTGGAGGATCAC
>NW_001856969.1:0-1007 GCF_000209125.1 Entamoeba dispar SAW760
ATAAAAAGGGGAATAAAAAATCAAGGAAGAAATACATAAGGATAATACATAAGGATGGGCAAAAGGGATAAAGTCTAAGTCTAAGTCTATAATATAAAAAAGATAGATATAATATAAGTACATATAGTGATATAATAATATAGTCATATAGTCATATAGTCATATAATAATATAATAATATAGAGAATAGAGATAGTCAAGTCATATATAAAATATATAAAGATAACATGTAAGATAGAAGTAAAGAAATAGAAGTAATGTAGAGAAGAATAATATAAGTGAAGGAGGTATGGAGTGTATCTAGTATAGACAATAAAGACAATAAAGACAATAAAGACAATAAAGACAATAAAGACAATAAAGACAATAAAGACAATAAAGATAATAAATATAATAAAGACAATATAAATAATATAAATAATATAAATAATATAGATAATATAGATATAATAAATGATAAGAATATAATATATAATAATATATAAACATATATAGATAGAGAATATAAAATAAAAAAACTAAAAGAAATAGAATATAATATAATAATAAAAGAAATAGTTCCAATACTATCAATCATATCAACTTGACATCCTTTTCAACCCAGGTCTATCATTCGTAGACAGGTTTTCGTTGCTCCGTTAACCGGCCTCACGCTGTACCCTGTTCGTTACCTTCCGCACTAAATCTACCTACGTAAATTAAGTAATGAAGTACGAAGATATGGGATGGGGTAGTCTCAAATGTTCATAATTATGATAGGATCAATTCTATTTTTTTATAATGATTCCAAACAATTTGGTTACAGATGGGCGTTACTCATCCAATCACTAAGTTTTTAATAAGATTAATGATATAAAATATAAATAAGTAAGTAAAGAAAAATTATGGGAGATTATAAAACAAGAAAAGATATAAATAGGTAGAGGGTAACTGGTCAAAGAAGTTAACTAAGTATCTAAGTATATATGGAATAGATAAGTTAAAAAGATAGTCACAGTATAGATAGT
>NW_001856968.1:0-435 GCF_000209125.1 Entamoeba dispar SAW760
TAATAAGAGGGTACATATATACATATATACATATATAAATATATACATATATAAATATATAAATATATACATAAGTACATATATACATAAAAGAATAAGAAGTACATAAGTACATATATACATGGTATAGTAATCCATTGTGGTGTAGTTGGTAACATACAAGCCTTTCACGTTTGTGCCCCGGGTTCGATTCCCGGCGATGGAATTTTTTAGCATTAATATAAAGTATAAGTAGTAATAATATAAAGTATAAGTAGTAATAATATAATAACATAATAACATAATAACATAATAACATATATAGTCATATAGTATAATAGTCATATATAGAATAACATAAGATGATAGGATTAATAAGAATAAAGATATCGATACCGACCATAGCTCAGTTGGTAGAGCGGAGGACTGTAGTTGTAGAATAGAATTCCTTAGGTC
>NW_001856967.1:0-986 GCF_000209125.1 Entamoeba dispar SAW760
AAAGACATAAGAAGATAAGATATAAAATAAACAGACTAGGAATAATAATAAAAGTACATAGTCATATAATAATATAATAATATAAGAAAATATATGATAGTCATAGTCATAAGTAAGTAGGATAACGGTAGGTTCATATCAAGTAGGATACACCCGTTCCCATCCGAACACGGAAGTAAAGATGCTTAGAGCCTGATCAGTACCATTATGTTCACACAGATGGGAACGTCAGGTAATCTACCTTTTTGTTTTTATATAGAGAGTTTTTTTTTAAATAAAGGAATAAAGGAATAAAGGAATATAGAAATATAGAAATATAGAAATAAAGGAATATAGAAATAAATACATACATAGATATATAAATAAAGATATATATAAATAAATAAATAAAGAAATATATATATATATATAAATAAAGAAATATATATATAATAGAATATAAAGGTTATAGAAGTTGAAAGGGATTAAAGTAAAGTAATCTAGTCAATAAAAAGACGAGCTTGGCAGGGATCGAACCTGCAATCCCCAGATTCGTAGTCTGATGCGTTTCCATTGCGCCACAAGCCCTATAACATTCATAAAATACTGGGAAGATAAAAAAAGGGATATATAAGTTATATAAATGTTATAAGTTATATAAATGTTATAAGTTATATAAATGATATAAGTTATATAAATGATATAAGTTATATAAATGATATAGATATGATATAGATATAGATATAGATATGATATATAAAAGACATAAGAAAGATAAGATATAAAATAAACAGACTAGGAATAATAATAAAAGTACATAGTCATATAATAATATAATAATATAAGAAAATATATGATAGTCATAGTCATAAGTAAGTAGGATAACGGTAGGTTCATATCAAGTAGGATACACCCGTTCCCATCCGAACACGGAAGTAAAGATGCTTAGAGCCTGATCAGTACCATTATGTTCACACAGATGGGAACGTCAGTAATCTACCTTTTTG
>NW_001856966.1:0-1018 GCF_000209125.1 Entamoeba dispar SAW760
TTATAATAACTATAACAATTACTAGTACACTAAAAGTTATTTGATATTTATTACTTTTTATAGAAAATGATTTAATTATCCATTTATTCATTAATCATTAAAATGAATTGTTAAAAATTATTTTATCTATACTGCGTCAAGAATTAATAATAACTATAACAATTACTAGTACACTAAAAGTTATTTGATATTTATTACTTTTTATAGAAAATGATTTAATTATCAATAATTAATAAATTATGTTAGAATGAATTGTTAAAAATTATTTTATCTATACTGCGTCAAGAATTAATAATAACTATAACAATTACTAGTACACTAAAAGTTATTTGATATTTATTACTTTTTATAGAAAATGATTTAATTATCAATAATTAATAAATTATGTTAGAATGAATTGTTAAAAATTATTTTATCTATACTGCGTCAAGAATTAATAATAACTATAACAATTACTAGTACACTAAAAGTTATTTGATATTTATTACTTTTTATAGAAAATGATTTAATTATCCATTTATTCATTAATCATTAAAATGAATTGTTAAAAATTATTTTATCTATACTGCGTCAAGAATTAATAATAACTATAACAATTACTAGTACACTAAAAGTTATTTGATATTTATTACTTTTTATAGAAAATGATTTAATTATCCATTTATTCAATTAGTAAAGTTAAAGACTATTTTAAATTAAAAAACTATATTATTTTATTATTTAAACTATTTCAATTCAAACATTAAAAAAATAAATAAAAAATCGTTCAATTAATCATTATAATATCATTAAATAAAAAGTTGTTTAGAATTCAATTCTGAACAACTTTTACCTTATAAATTTTTATACTTTCGTTGACATTTTTTGAGATATTAATAACTAATTGATAATATTAATAACCATAAAATAAAATATGACAAAAATTCTGTTAAAAATTAAAATAATTATACTTTATTTTACCAATTTAATATTTAATGATAAAAAGAAAGATATTAATATATAAATGTAAAATGAGTAA
>NW_001856965.1:0-934 GCF_000209125.1 Entamoeba dispar SAW760
AACTTATTTTAAATGTATTATCAATTCTTTTTTTCATCCTATATTCATTAAAATTATTAAATTTATTTCTTTTTATTCCTTTTATTCTTTTTTAACATTTTAATATAATTAATTATCTTTTCTGTTTTTTCATTAAATTGGTAAAATAAAGTATAATTATTTTAATTTTTTAACAGAATTTTTGTCATATTTTATTTTATGGTTAAATTTTTACTCATTTTTAACATTTTAATATAATTAATTATCTTTCTTTTTTATCATTAAATATTAAATTGGTAAAATAAAGTATAATTATTTTAATTTTTTAACAGAATTTTTGTCATATTTTATTTTATGGTTATTAATATTATCAATTAGTTATTAATATCTCAAAAAATGTCAACGAAAGTATAAAAATTTATAAGGTAAAAGTTGTTCAGAATTGAATTCTAAACAACTTTTTATTTAATGATATTATAATGATTAATTGAACGATTTTTTATTTATTTTTTTAATGTTTGAATTGAAATAGTTTAAATAATAAAATAATATAGTTTTTTAATTTAAAATAGTCTTTAACTTTACTAATTGAATAAATGGATAATTAAATCATTTTCTATAAAAAGTAATAAATATCAAATAACTTTTAGTGTACTAGTAATTGTTATAGTTATTATTAATTCTTGACGCAGTATAGATAAAATAATTTTTAACAATTCATTTTAATGATTAATGAATAAATGGATAATTAAATCATTTTCTATAAAAAGTAATAAATATCAAATAACTTTTAGTGTACTAGTAATTGTTATAGTTATTATTAATTCTTGACGCAGTATAGATAAAATAATTTTTAACAATTCATTCTAACATAATTTATTAATTATTGATAATTAAATCATTTTCTATAAAAAGTAATAAATATCAAATAACTTTTAGTGTACTAGTAATTGTT
>NW_001856964.1:0-991 GCF_000209125.1 Entamoeba dispar SAW760
TCTTTAAACTTATTATATATATTTATTATGTATATCATCACTTTATATATCATATATTTCTTATTTATATATATATTTATATTTATACATCTATGTTTATATAAAACAAAAACTATACCTATAACTATAACTATAACTATAACTATATTCTTATCCTTTATATATGTTTATATATATATATATATGTATATGTTTATTTCTTTATTTGTATATATGTATATATGTATATATTATCTACTTCTTTATATGTTTATATGTTATTATGTTTATATGTTATTATGTTTATATGTTATTATGTTATTATGTTATTATATATATGTTATTATGTTATTATGTTATTATATATATGTTTATGTTATCTACTTCTTTATATATGTTTATGTTTATGTTTATTCTTTCCCCTTTTTATATTTCTATTATTTATTTATATACTTTCACTTTCTTATATACTCCCTTTTTACTTTTTACTTCCTTCTTTAACTTGTAAGCTTCCTTAGCTCAGCTGGTAGCAGCGTTAGACTGAAGTTCTAAAGGTCGTTGGTTCGAACCCGACAGGAAGCATACGCTTTTTAGACTTTATATTACTTATTATATCCTAGATATATTAGATATACTACTTATACTACTTATACTATTTTTATTAATTTTTTTATCTTTATTATCTTTATTATCTTTATTATCTTTATTATCTTTATTATCTTTATTATCTTTACTACACCTTCCATCTTATCTTATGTATATAACTATATCACTATATTCCCTACCAACTTATTATTATATGTATATCTTATCATATGTATATATCACTATTCTTTAGTTACTTACTTATCTATATATATTTATATATAAACCTTTATCTATATCACTATCTATATCCTTTATCTATATATATATATATATATCTTTGTCTATATCACTTGATATATCATTATCTACTTTATTTATATCACTAACTATATCCTTTTGACTTTTTACTACTTTATAAACCTTT